>NW_021394673.1:925589-963789 GCF_001605985.2 Dendrobium catenatum
GACATTTAGGCCATTTAAGGCAAACTCACACACACAACGCATACACAAAGACTCGAACCCAAGACCTCTTAGTTGGAAGCCTAAACTCTCAACCAACAGGCCAAGGTTAGAACTTAAGGTTCAAATAAAAAAACTAATCCTCTTTGGAGATAGTTTATCCAAAATAAAACTTAAGGTATCTCTCTCTAAATAAAAAGCATCATGCAGTGCTGTTTTTTATTCAATGATGTGCATATTCATTTATATATATTTATAGTATTAGAATTATCATATTACATTATTTAGTCTCATATGCTTCATATTTATTAGAAATATATAACATTTATAAGTATAATACATTGTCATTATTAAAGATAATCTCATTTTTATTTTTTTCATTGGACTCTTCCCTTACTTCTAAATAGGCATGTTCATACTAAAACTAACTATTCAAATTAACATGTAACCTCCTATAATTTGTCATAAACCTTCATCTATCTCATATTTTGAAGACCCATGAAACAACATAAGGATCCCACAAGCCTCGTCTTGCTCTTGCTTGGTGAGCTACAATTCCACCCTCTCTACATTTGGATGATCCATTGAGAATCCCATAAAAATATCACATATCATCAGAATCCCCCAATGAAAATTCTATTTGGATCCTATGACAATCCAACTTAGATTCGATACCGTCGCACGCTCGATTAATCAGCAGCCTTTTGATGTAGGAACATCTTTAGTTATATACTCCTTGAGATTAGTTTATCTTAATTTATTACAGGTTTATCACCACTAGCTTCTAAAATATTCTTTTTATCATATATATATACAAGTATTATAGTAGAAAGATAATATTGATGAAATATTATTATCTTTGAAACTTCTAAGCTTATTGAGTGCCATTGCTCTCTGGATTGAAAAATCCTTTAAACAGGTCCGATTCATCCGCCAATCACCCTTCACCCACCAAATGATCGCACTCTGCACTCGCTCGCTCATGGCACAACGTGGAAAGTGGCTTTCAACTTCCTGCCTTCACACACAATTCTCCTAGGCTTATTGATTGAGAGCTTAAGCTTTCAACTAAGATGTCTAAGATTCAAATTTATGTGTATGCATTATGTGTGAGTTTGCCTTAAATGACCTAAATGTCTCAAAAAAAAAAAAAAAAACTTCCTGCCTTCGTTGTTATTATATGATATCCCCTGTCCAAAAAGTAAGGGACAAAATCTGCCAGTATACAAAAATAATCCATTGTTGACTGACCCTCTTACTACCTTGAGAACCACAATTCAAATCCCTCTCCCTCTTATACATCAGAGCGGCACTGCACAATGTGCATTATCTTCCCAGAAAGCCAAAGCGAACAATGAAGTTACTGATGACATAATAGTGTTTTTGGTAGGAAAAGTATTACATTACAACAGGCTTTAATTTGAACTGAAACCCCCCTAATGGAAAAATATCCCAAGGAAGTATCAGTGTCAAGCAACCACCATCCACTAAAAAAGTAAAATAGAAAACAAATTGAAAATGAAAGGAACTAAACAGTACTAAATACTTATCATATCCCCACAGAACAACCACCTCTCTTCTTCACTCACATGACAGCACAACTGCTCTGGCTCTCATCACTGAACAGATGAGCAGTATAGTCCTCTGATTGATGATTGCTGATGCTGTTGTTGATGTTGTAGTAATAGTAAGGGCTTGGATAGTAGCCTGTGAAGGGAGGGATCTGAGGAGATCTGTTGTACATGAGCTGTGGCTGCATGTACTTGCTTTCATTCATCATCATATTGTTCCCGTTACTGTAGATGCTGCTCATGTTGTTGCTGTTGCTGTTGCTGTTGTTATTCAGGTTTCTCATGTTCATCAGCATTGAAGATGATGGATGCCCATGGCCATGGCTTCCTCCATTGAAGCTCATCATCATGGGAGATGGCTGGCTCAGACCTTGTGGTGGAATGTTTCCTCCACCATAGCCACCATTAATACCAGAAGAAGGGAAGCCATTGATGAGGCTTTGAGGTCCTCCTGCATTGCTCCAGGTTGATGTACCATTCATGCCTTTTAGCTCTAACAGATTTGGGTTCTTCATTCCTCCATTATTCTGGTTTGGTCCTGGTACTGCCCCTGCCCCTTTCTTTCCACCACTGCTTGATCCATTATCATTTTTCTTTGAATTGGCTGCTGCAAGTGCTGCTGGGTTAGCCTGCTTCAACATGTTCAACTCGTTCAATTTCGCCTCAAGAAAGCCGAGATCATCTTCATCATCGTCGTCATCCTCATCATAGTCTTCATCGCAGAATTCATTGTCAGAGCTCAAGGATTCGAGCTTCGTGTGCTGGTTCTTGAAAGCCTTGAGGCCCTGTATGAGGGCTTGGGTTGTCTGCGGCTTGTTGTTGCTGTTATTGTTGTTGGGATTGATATTGTTGTTCTTAGAAGGGCTGTTGTCCTTCATGAGCTGAGCTTGCTGTCTCTGCTGATTGTTGTTTGGTTTGTGGTTATGGTGATTAGAGGAGTTGTTGGGCTTGTTATTCCAGAGCTCGGCATGCTTTCCAGCTTTACCTAGCTTCTTGATGAGAGTGGCAGAGTCCACATTTCCTGAGACTGTAACCTTCTGCTGTTCTGCATCAATGGTGGCCGTATAGACCCCTAAAAAAAAGTGGAAAAGGGTAAAACTTTCGTATGCTTTGAAGAGAAAGCTGAAATTTTGGCATAACGGAAAGAACTTGCTATTTGTATGATATCTTCTATTGAAATAAAGTTGTCTTTTTGCGATGTTTAAATTAACAGAAATTGGGCAGAAAAAGTTGCAGCTAATATCCCAGGACCGCTAAGCATAATCAAAGTATTCATAGAAGTAAAACAAAAAGAAATATTTCCAGGATTAAGCATCTATTTTGATCGTCTCTCCTGAATTAGTAGAATCTTGAAAAAGGGATTTTACGATAAGGAAGGAAAAGGATAAAAGTTGTGCCTCTCCCCTTGTGAAAAGATTAAGGAGACGGCTTCCATGAAAAGCATAAAATCCACTCCCCCATGTAGACTAGTTAACAAACAAAACGTTCCAAAATAAATTATCAGACAAGTTTGTTCCACTTATCAGTTGAAAAGCTAAAAGCTTATAACCCAACACTCCAAGAAATAGATCAAAAGAAAGAAAGAAAAGGAAGAGAGATTCAAATGAGCCGAAACTAGAGAGGCAGAGTACCTTCAATTCTTTGAAGGAGCTTCTTCACTTTCTGCTTACAGCCATCACAGTGTATGTTAACTTTGAGGATGATGGTCTGTAAGAAAAACAGAGAAGCAAAGCAACCAGTTAGCACTTAGCGCCATCACCATCCCTTCACTTTTTCTCTCAGCTGACAAAAACCAAACCAAAAGCTTTCCTTTGTAGAGAAACGAGAGACAGAGACGATGGAGATGGGATACCTGGATCTTGAGAAGCTTAAAGTCCTCATCTTTAGTCATTTCTTCTGGTCCTCTGAGAAGTCCGAAAACTAAAAACACATAAGAAAGAGAAAGTTGAAAGTTCTGTACACTTAGAGAGAGAACAGGACTCAAACTCAAAGCAACTACAGTATGTATACCTCACCGTTAATGGCTGAGAGCAAGAAGAGTTGTTTAAGAGAAGAGTCTTCTCTCCTAGAGATTCCACTTCTCCTTCAACTCCAAATGCTTCCACTAATCTCTCCCATCAAACCCACACTCCTCTGCCGGTTCCTCAATATATAAATCTGTCAACCTTTAACCTGTGAAAAGCTATCCAACGGCCAAAACAAATAGAGAGAGAGAGAGAGATATGATGTGATTTGACTCTAAATCCAGGAAAAAAAAACTCAGTAAAGAGCAACAGCGACTAGACGGGGCCCTTCGCACTTCCCCCTACTTCTACGCATAGCCTCGTCCTTTTGCCACCTTACCTGTCCCCCAGAGGATCATAACCTTCTCGCGAGATGATCAAAAGAGAGCCTACTTATAAAAAAAAAAAAAAAAGCGAACCAGAAAGAATGAGAATATAATCTTTTCCCAAGAAAACCAACCCATCAATTTATCATTTTGATATGAGAAAGAAAGACAAATAATATTTTGATTTTCTATAAATCAACCTTGATATGGCATCAAAACTAGCTTGATAGGGCACGAATCTCGAGGCAAAAGCTAGTTGGAAACTTCAAAAATTAATTCCGGAAGTACCAGAACTCCGATTTCAGCGAGTCTACAGTCAAATTGAGCGTCTCGGAAATACGAACCCAACGACACCAAATTCGACCCAATCCGAGTCCAAATGGGTCCGAATCAAAGACCTGAAGCGCTGTTGGAAGGTTCAAACCATAATTTGAGTTACCAAACGGTCTTCGATTTTAACGAGCTTATACTCGAATCGAGCGGCTCGACGAGACGAATCCAACGAGCCTAAGATCACCGAATTCCGACATCATTAAGGCCTTAAAATGTCTAACAAACGGTGCATGATCAAAGGATTCAATATCGGCCGTCCATTCAAACCACTCCCAATTCGCCCATGATCTCACGCATATTTACGGGCTATGCCACTCCATAAAAAAATATAAATAGAGCCCTCATTCTACACAAAGGGGACTCAAGTGAAGAGAGAGAGAAAAAGAAGGGAAGAAGAAGAGAAAGGGGAAAAAGAGAATCCCCTCCTTCTCGACCACTGCCGGAGCTCTTCCTGCCGCCCGAACATGCCGGGATTCTGCATGATATTCGAGAGAACGCATGAATTCTTTCCAACTTTCACTTGATGTTGAAATTCTTCCCAATTTGCAACAGAGTTCCCTCTTGAAAAGAAATTTGAGGTTGTATTTGCGTATTTGTTTTTTATATTAAAATGAGAATTAATTGATTGGTTTTATTAAAAAAATTATACTCTCATCTTTTTTTTTTTTTTCGGAAAATATTATTATACTCTCATTTACAATTTTTTTATCAGATGTCAGATTTTATTGATTTGAAACAAATAGTTATATATATATATTATATTGATTTTATTATCAACTAAAAGATTTTGAATTTAAATTTTAGAATGGAATATTCATCTTCTATTACTATTGAAAGGTCTCTTTGCGGTGTGACTAATACTCGGTTGACCTAGAAGAGGCACCCAATCCATAAACATCTTGGACAACACTTGATTAGGCCCCACTTAAGAGGCATTACCGCTCTAGTAGAATCAAATACGGGTTGGTATTACCTAGACGGGGTCTTAACGGGTGATCAGCAATGCCTGTGGCCTAAATTAGAGGTCTTCATTGCACTTTGAAGATGCTCTGATCTACCATCTGCCCAAGTGGCAGAGTGGATGTCATAATTTGTGTTAGGAGGGTTCACGTACACGCGGCCCCTTTTTTTTTATTTAAAAAAATTAAAAAAAAAAGGTTGAGAGTTCCCAATCGTACTCGCCTAACAATCAAACTAAGCAACGATGGGTAGATAATGATATATATTACATATATAAATTTGTATAATATTAGCTTAAATGTCTTAAAAATTTCACATTTGGAATTTTTTTTTTTTAACGTCATAGAGTCATAATAGTTTTTCAAATATATTCAGATGGGGTAGACACGCGCGACACGTTAACTTGCGAAGAAATAACGTTATTCGGTTCGACTTTACACGACCTGACGATGACACATGAAAAGATGCTTTTCATGATTGCAGGGAATTACCGAATTACTTTTTTTTGGGGAATTAATTACCGAATTACAACTTGAAGCCAAAAGCTTGGACAGTTCGTTTAGAGAAATTATTGGGTGCGGAGTGCGGACGTAGCTCTGTGTGTGCAAACGAATTGGGTCGCGCCACGTGGAGCCCATCTTGACCCCACCGACTTGAAGAGAACGTGTGCTCTGTTTATCCGATAACCCGATAACACGAACCATCCGAACTACTTGAAAAAATGCACGGTACCTAGTAGTACCGAGCGGTACCTAGTAGTACCTAGATGCGGTAAAATAAAGAATAAACTCTAACAACAAACCCTAGATCTACAATAACTTATGGAACTTAGAATGCTTACAGAAATATGCCAAATCCTAGAGAGTACCCACCTCTAGGTACTACTAGGTACCGCTCGGTACTACTTGGTACTACTAGGTACCTCTCGGTACTACTAGGTACCGCGCATTTTTCAAGTAGTTCGGATGATTCGTGTTATCGGGTTATCGAGTAAACAGAGCACACATTCTCTTCAAGTCGGTGGGGTCAAGATGGGCTCCACGTGGCGCGACCCAATTCGTTTGCACACACAGAGCTACGTCCGCACTCCGCACCCAATAATTTCTCGTTCGTTTAATGCGTGTCGTTTTAGCCCATCATTCTCAAATGTGTCTGAACCTGTTGTTTTCTAATTGATAATTCATTTATTTCTCAACTTTTCAAAAGATGATAAAAGCTTATTCCATTAAGAACTTTTTTAGGTTTCATTTAAAATAATTTTCTTACTATTTTACAAAGCTCCTATTATGAAAATATTTTTTTAAAGCTATGATAGAAAGCATATTTCTAATAACTAAATTTTTTTAACCTAAGAAAAAAAATAGTAACCAAATAGAAATTATGATTGCGGTTTGAAAAATAAAACATTAAGAAAAATATCTCAAATGCCTATTAATAACTTATGTCTAACATTCATCTGTCATCAATGACAACTGATTATATTTTCAATCATTATGTTTCCCCTCCTATCAGCTATGCAATTGAGTTAACCAACAAGCACCACCCAACTTTTAGTTTTTCTTATTGATCATCATAGATCACTTCTCAATAACAAAAATCTAATATTTAATTTGTTATTCATTAACGCATGATGTTTGTCATCCACTAATGCATGATTCATTAACGATAAGTTATCTACGGTTGATGTGATTCTATGTGATCATTTATTCTCTCTCCTATTACGAGAAAGACTCAAAGGATAATGCATTATTAATTCCCAAACTATTGATACTCCTTATTGGCTGTCATTTGATGTTTACCAATAATTGATGGTTTTCCGCCATTAATGTTTGATGAACATATTCTTAATAGGACTATACACCATTTCTCAAGTTCTAAAGTTTCTAGTCAATAATTTTTTGATGCAAACCAACAACTGGCATCCATTAACACTAAGGATGTAAACGAGATGAGTCGAGCTCGAGCCATAACCTGTTTGAGCTAGAGCCACAGCATGTACATTCGAGCTCAAATTCGACTCAAGCTCAGAACTCAAGCTCAAACTCGACTCGTGTATCTGAACCTCAAGCTCAAGCTCGACTCATTATTAGCTTGAGCTCGATTAAACTATTCGAGCTCGACTCGATTGCAGGCTCGATTAGAAAGACATTTTTATAACTTTTTTTTATTGTTAGGTGGTTTAAAATTCATGTCATTTTGCAAAATAAAAAAAAATTAAATTAAATTTGGCATTAAGCAGATAGATCCACCTCTCTTCTTTTCGTGGAAATATAAGACCTAAGCACATACATTGACTATTAACAAAAATTAAATAAAGGAGAGGAAAAAAATTAATACAAAGCTTTACAAACAGCTATCATTGTCTCTTCTTATATCATCAAACAGGACAATAAAGATTCACAAGCAAATAAAAATGAGTAATACAACTCCATCGCATTTTCATTAAAAAAAATAAGGATAATAATTTAATTAACAAATAGCAGGTGATATGAGTCACAAATTTAAGTAAAATGCCCAATAAAAAGTAGAGAACAGGAAAATTAAAAAAAAAAAAAAAAAAAAAAAAAAAAAAAAAAAAAAAAAAAAAAAAAAAAAAAAAAAGATAACAAATAGGCACAACAAGTTTGTCTTGTTACATCAATAAAAAGGCGTTTCCCACCTAACATAGAATTGTGAAAAATATAGGATACACATGCCCATTCACAATTCAACCCGATAAGACCCTCAGCTAAAACATGTCAATACATGTTGGATTGTGACAGAAACAGAAAAATTCTAATATCTAGTTTTGAAAAAAATGTAGATTTCATATTCCATTTTAAACTTTAAAATAACTATAAAATACAAAGCTACTGACAACATTCACTATAGAAGAAATAACTAATCCACAATTTTTTTTATTTAATCATCAAAATATTTATACAAAATATATACTATATAGTATATGGTTATATGGTTATAGAATAGAAGACAAAGCAAAACATAATAAAAGCTAGCAATGACTGTACAAAAATCAAAAGAAGAATAACTATACATACTCGCATTAGATCCTGAACTAGTAATCGATAGGTTTATTCTCTTTCCAAGGCCCTAAAAATAGGAAGCAAAACATCCATGAGCAACACAACTCAATATGCCACGTTTAAGCATGCATGTCTAAATTTCTAAATCATTTTATTTATAAAATACGGAGCTGAATTTAAAAGGTATTTCATAATAATCATTTTCTTGAACAAAATCGTACTGGCAATTATGAAAGAACTTAACTTGTAGTAGCTAGATAAAAGTGAATAAACAAATACTTTTTATTTCTGAGTAATACATAATTATTTTTGTAATATAATAGCTAGGTCATTATTAGAAGTGTTGTCACCTGACACTATGAACAATTTATTCTCTAGAACCCATTCATTAAGTGATTTGTAAAAAGTTTCAACAATTTCATAAGTTGTATAAGGAGGAGACAGTGTAAGAAAATTAGCACACGCTTCTGCAACTTTCAATTAGAGTCCACATAATATGCGGTAACAGTTAAATAAGATATTATTGGGTTCTTTAACTTCCATAAGTTTGTGATAAAACTGTTTTTGTTTATAACTTTTAATGTATTTTGTAACCTTTTTTATCTTCCTTGTATACTAATATAATGTCACTACGAGTAATTATTCTTGAATATTTTAAAAAATAAGGTGACATTAACTTTAGAACCAAATTCTTTCACAACTAAAATTATTTCTCATTTATAAAAAAAATAATGTGCTGTGCTTTCTCTTACCTTAGAGTTGTTATACTTAAATCTTTTCAAACTCTCACTCTCCTAGGAATTGTCATGTGCTAAATTGATGTCCTTAGATTGAAAATGCAAAAAATTTTATTTCTTAAGGCACATATTCTAGCAGCACAACGTTTTAAGTGTCATCTAAACTATATTGTTGATCATATATGAAAAGTTTCTTCATGCAGTGAAAGCATTCCACTTTCTTTTGTCCATCACGAAGAGTGGCTTCCTTAAACTCATCACAAATCGTTGATATCTTCTTTCTTTATTTTTAGTTTCTATAGGATTTTCATCTTCATTCTTATTAGTTGCTTCAAACATCATGTCCTTCTATACCCTTATTTTCCACCACACAAATATGATTGTCATTCAAAATGGCATTTATCTCTTCACTATACGACTGCACTTTATCAATTGTCTCTAAATTTAACCGATAACTAATATTATATTCAACAAAAATTACAACTAACATTCTAAAATATATAATACAAACAATTAAAATTTAGCATACTTAATCTTTAACGAAAAAAATAGAAAAGACATCCACAAGTTATATTAACTCCTAAAGCATTGATTGAAAAGCTAAAATCCTTATCAACAAGTTTCATTGCAAAGTAAATAACTAAATAAAAAAGTTTACAACTCTATTTATCCATAAAACCAAAGACAAGTGCTTATGACATGAAAATGAAATACACAATCACACAATCTATGCATGAGCTAGAAATCTTTGAAACCAAATTACAACACAATTTTTAAAGAAATAATTCCAAAAGAAGAAACATATTCCACACATAGCATTATAATGTGAAGCATGATAACTTCACAGCAAGATCCTAGGAAACCAACTTCCAAGTAACCAAATCAAGAAACTATATTTTGCTAACTTCAAGCAGCCAAAATATTCTTGTGATTACTAAATAAATGCAAGTTCGAAGCAAAATTCTAATAAATAAGGCATTATGCCTTATAAATTTTGGCTTTAAGGAAGAAGATGAATGACCTAAAAACCTCCTAGCTAGAGCAGGAGTTGTCTGTCTCGAACCCCATGTATAGTTGCTACAAATTTTGAGAAACTTAAGGTTAAGGTTCTTGAGAAATGAGTGAAGTCATTAAGATACAAGGGAGAGATAAGATACCTGAAGAAATTTTGTAGTCGCCATAGGATTTGGCCAGTCGCTGCTCCACTTCACTCACGAACTACAACAATCAAAGAGAAATCCCTATTTTGAACAACCGCACTTCATAGTTCATACTGGTAGCAAAAATGAAAACCTGGTTCGTTAGTTCGATTCGACAAGAATATTAGATATTTGGCTATTTCACTTGAATACTTCGCATCTACAGTCTGCCTTCCGCCTTACTCATTCAATCGAGCCACTCAACGAGTAAATGAGCCAAGTATCAATTAACTTGATCGAACTCGAGGTTGATTATCCAACAAGTTTATAAATCTGCTCAAGCTCGAAACTCGATGTGCTTAGCTCACAAACTCGTTAACAAGTCGAGTTCATGCTGATGGCTCGTGAGTCAGCTTGACCCATTTGCACTCTTAATTGATACCAATGTCTAATAATACCCTTGTTACTTGTCGTCCAATATCCCCTCCTACTAGAATAATGATCATTTCATTTGCACATCATAACAACACAAAAATACTTTAAAATGAATTCATTTGAAAATCATAATTTTCTAAACAATAGCATTGGGCGTTGTGCTTTTGGGTGCTATGGCATTAGGGTGAGAAACGTTGGGGTGTAGAATTCAATGTGGCAGTGTCGATGATCTTTGTGTTATAGTAACTATGGAATTACATGTAGTGTAGCATCGTTGTGTCAGGCAAGCACAATGCCAAACACTAAAATGATTATATATATATATATAATCTAAATACTTGCATCACCCCATCCCCTCCCCTTATTTCATTTGCTTGGCGAGGAAGGAAAGGAAGGAGAAGAAGGAGAGAAGGGAGAGAGGAGAGAGAGAAATCTCTTTGGGGCTTCAACGCCAGTTGTTCCTATTATAGAAGTTGTTATGATCATGATAAGTAACATTTACTATATATGTATTTATTCTCAATGATTCTTAGGTTGGTATGTTTTCTCTCTCCTAAAAGTGATAGAAAACTAATATATCTCATTTATGTAAGTTTTTTATCATGTGAATTTTGATAATTGATAGATATCGTTATTGTGGGCGCATTTTAACTAGAATATTTACTAAATTTCACTAGTTAAAATGAAAGTTGTGATTTTATGAAGTTATTGGCAAGTATATAAATTTTCTTGTATTCTATAGATTCATGTATTTTTTGTTGTATTACTTACATTAAAAAGAGATTGATACATATGATAATAAGGAAAATATGGTATTAGCTTGTAAACAAGCAATGTTGGTTGTTAACACTAATACGGGTTAGCTCTTAAAACATACGTAGAAGGGTGGGCCAACATATTTTTCTTAAATTAAAAGATTTGTGGTGTGATCATGGTTGTAGCATATAACTGATTGAACGGATTATGTCAATGGGTAGAGAGCGGCGACTCTTCGTTGATTCTTGAAAGCCACTTGTGAATTAACTTAATTACGATAATGAATAATGATGGCCACATAAAGACATATGAGCAACTGGTTAGTAGTTGGGGCTACATTAAAGACTAATAACCAATTGGGTTACGGTTGGGGTGAAAGGATGAAAACACTAGCTACATTAAAGTTAGATGTCCTACTTTGTTGAATCATACATCGATCAAGGCATACATGCATTGATAGCATTGTTAAAGCATATGATGTTTATGTATGTCTTGTAAAAAATGATCTTTATGTGAATGTTATCGATATTACTTTTTATCTTTATTTATAAAAAAAATCTTGCATGTATCCCCCATATATTACTTTTTATCTTTATTTACATGCTAATCTCTCATATAATGCTAAAATAATAATTTTTTTTCGATGTCACCACATATTCCAACACTCAACTTGAACTTCACAAAACATTACCTTTTTTACTCTATCTGAATGTTATAAATCGTTTTATAGGAAATCAAAGCACTAACCTTAGATAATTGACCTTAAAAAAAAACATGGAATTCATATTAAAAGTTTAAAAACCAATCATAAAGGCCTTCCTCAGGCTGGCCGCTTACAATCTGCTTATATTAAAGCTGTCACATAGGATTCCTAACCAGCGTTAAAATCACTTAAAATGTACTCAGCAGTGCAATACGTCGTAGATGCGTAGTCCTCAGGTAGTCATGAACTCAGCCGCTTCTGCTTTGCATCACACGTTCGACGCCAACTTTATAAAGAATAATAAAAAAAAAAAATTAGATAGGCAATTGAAGGTGAGAAAGCTAAGGACGAAAAGGCTATGAAAAGATGATTTTGATGGCTTGACTACTCCTGGGATTGAAGAACATGTGCTGTTATGGCCCATGCATGTGAAATCATTCAAGAAAGGAAAAAATATTTCTTTTGCAGCTGAAAGCTTTTCTGTTTTGTAAGGCTTAGATATTCCTTTATAATGGAGGGAATCCACTGCCCACTGATAGCTAAAAAATGATAATGATGAAGCTTGCTTTATTTGCCAAACATTCGCCTTCCTTGTTAGGAATCCATAAATTGTTGGGACTCATGTGTTTGCGTGTTCTCCTTATCTTATTATTGTAGGGCTGATTTCCACTTTGGGGGGGCTTCAATAATATGTTTTGGATTTGTTGGGTTCAAGGAGAAGTTTTTGAGAATATGTAACTACGAACTTTGGCGTACATGCACGTAAAGAAGTTTTTTTGTGTCACGAGTTCATATACGATTTACGTAAGGGGAGGCTTATTTGTACATCATTTGTATTGATATTAGAGGAAAAATGTATATTTTATTATGTGAACTATATGTTAAAATTCTACTGTTATATTGTTTTTATGTTATGCATATTTGTTCACTTGTTTTTCACATAAGGAGTTTGGACATAGTTTTTTGTTTAGACTCCAATTACGTGAAGACATGTAAATTTTCTTTCTTTTGTACACACAACTGTACAAGAGGAAAAAAAATATCCTATGTGTTTTCACGTGATTGAAGTCCGAATGACTGCCGGGCTCTGCACGGAATAATTTTTCCTTACATTCTTATTTGCAGTTTACTTACATCCACAAAATTAGGGCTTCGTTTGTGAAGACTCTTTCATTGCTTCTTAAAACGAAATTTTAGTACAAAATTTACTAAAATTCCGTTTTAAGAAGCAATGGAAATGCTGTCCCAAACGAAGCATAGGTTTCATATATCATATTTTTATGTGCTTCTAGATTAGAAAATTTTACTTTTAAAATAGGTAAAAAAATTCTTGTTTCGTTAAGCCTAAAAAATTGCTTTATGAACTGATTAACAACACAATAAAAAATATTTTTACGTAAGTTAAGCAACCTATTATATGAAACATATAATCTTGTTACTCTTGTATAAATATTTTAAGAGCTGAGTTTTTAAATAGGTTATCTAGATTTGCACAACAGAATATGATCCACTGTTAGTGGAGGTGCAGCATGACGCAAGAGGGAAATAATAATTGCGAAGCAAGAGCTAGAAAAGGTGAACCTTTGATCTAAAATATATTTCTTCTTAAGGAAAGAGCCAAGATGATATGTTATCGATAAAACTTATGAAATGGGCTAGCCAATAAATGAGAGAGTGGAAATCTAATATCTTTATTAGACGTGTCAATATATGACCCAAAATTTTAATTCTGATCCTAATCAAAAATTTTAGATTCGGATCAACCCGTTTAACAAACGAGTAGGATTCAAATTAGCTATCGAACCTGAACGCAACCCGTTTGAACCATCTGTCATGTTCTCACTCGTCCATTCTGTTTGATCCAACGTTCACTAGGTCACATCTCGCTTGTGCTTGCTACTTGCCCTCACAGCTCGCCCTCAGCCTTGATTGATCGCTATCACTCACAATCGCCCTCCCATGCCCTTTCCAACTGGCGCTCACCCTCGCCATCACCCGTTCGCACTCTTTCTCACCTTCAACCGGATTAGGTAGGTCGGGTCATGTCGGGTTGGGCTAAATTGGTGTTAGGTCAGTTTCACGTCTAGATTTTTAATCCATTTAGACAAACGAGTTGAGTTCTAGTAACATGTCGATTTCAGGTTTACCCAACTCCATCTGAAAAACTATTTTGACACATCTAGTCCTTAAAAAAGGTCAATGAAGAATAAGACATAAATATAAGATATTTAAATGGTTCCAATTTATAGCTTGCAACCACAATATAATGAGAGAGAAGAATTTTACCATGAAAGTATAAATAGTACATCATATAGAAAGATATGCAAAAAAGAAAATTAATAAATAATCCTAACACCAAAAAAATATTTTAGAATTGAACATAATAGTGCAATAGCATATTATGAACCAACCACTGGAACACACAAATGAACAGCATTCACGGGAAGAAAGATAACCTAAAGGTGCAGAAAATTAATAAGAGGAATATATCCAATGAACAATAAAATATTTTTTCTTCTAAACATTAACCCTAAAGTATGCCAACGCCATAGAAAATGTATCTTTTTTCTTATTCATTTCATGTAATATATATATATATATATATATCATTATCATAGATTTATCAAAACATGCATGAAAATTAGCATTTAAGTACTTTTTAATAATTTTAAATTAATCATACTATTATATTTGATTATATGATGAAATAAAATAAATTTCTTATTATCATAATCTTATGACAGTTTATCAATATTGTTATGTCATCAAAAATCGTCTTGATTGAGCAAGAATCATGAGGCATTTTCAAGTTAGAAACTTTCGAAATTAAATTTGGGATCATTCAAACTCCAATTTTGGCAAACTTATAATCAAATTGAACATATTAAGGAGACGAATCCAACAACGTCAAATTCAATCCAATTTGAGCCCAAATGGTCCCTCATCAAAGGACCAAAGCCTACTTAAAAGCTCCATAGTGAAAGCTTGATGGCTAGAATGGAATAAGATGCAGAGGAAGAAGACAAAGGAGAACGGAAGAACAAGAATTTGGAAACATGGAAGATTATTATTATTCATTATCTTGTTGTACAAAGCAGGAGTGTATAAATAGACTAGTAGAAAGGTAGATGGCAAATGATATGAGGCCACATGTTATCTTGATAACAATTCAAGATGATGATGTGGCTAACACATAGCATTAATTGGAAGATCAAATAATATACAAATATGATATGCTTATTTTTTGAGTCGAGTAGCTTGATGATATGAATCCAACGAGCCCAAGATCATTTAATTCCAACATCTCTAAGACACTTAAGTGCTTGATAAATGTTACATGATCAAGGGAGCTAATATCAATCTTCTGGTATAACACTCACAACATGTCCTTGATATTCATTTTATTTATCAGTCACGTCACTCCCAAAAATTATAAAAAGACCCTCATTCTTCACATGAAAGGGGAAGGAAGAAGAAAAAAATGCTCTTGGGCTAAGAGAATTATGAAGCTCCACCCCAGCACCACCGCTGGCAAATCTGCGCCACAAGGCCATCGTTGATGAATCTCCCCTAGACCATTGCCCACTACAGGAAAAATGTCAATTACCGACGTCTATTTTTCATCGATAAATGGCCAAAATCCCACATAAATTAGTATTTCCGGCGGAAATATTTACGCCAGTTCAATGCGCATCGGAAAAGTGTTATCAGCGTAAAACTTTCCGCCGAAAATTCTGACGAAAAATTCGCCGGAAATATTTTTGGCAAATAAAGAACGCCGGAAATATTAAAAAATGAAAAAGAAAACCTAATCTTACTGAAGCCCGCATCAACCCGCTGAAGCCCCCCGTCCAGCCAGTTAGGCTCACCCGCCCATGACCCGATTCCCCCCACCCGCTGTGCAAAGCCCACGACTCACCTGGCTCAACCCACACTGACGCATGACCCGCTACCCGTTCCTCGTGACCCGCCCACGACGCTTGCGCTTAGTGGGGTTCGAACCCCCAACCTTCAACAATCCTGCTGTCCACCAAACCATCAGGCCACCACTTCAAAATGAATAAACTTCTGAGTTATTCTTTATTTATATTACTAAAAACAGAAAGTATATTATTTAAAATAATTAATACATTAAAAGATTAAAATAATTACTATATTTAAAAGCTAAGTTTTTTTAAGATCAAAATAATTATTATATTTAATTTAGCAATAAATTATTAAACTTTTTAATTTAATTTATTTTAGCAATATTTAATTTAATTTAATAAAATAAATAATTTTAAATATTACTAATTGCCATTTTCCATAAATATTTTTAATTTCTTCAGAAATTTCACCGGAAAAGCCAACAGAAAATGCGCCGGAAATAACTTAAAAATTTTCTTCACAAGTACGCCGGAAAATCCACCGCAAAAATATTTCGTCAGAAATTTGTCGGAAAATATGTCGGAATTGCAGCCAAATTTATTTTCATCGGAAATTACTGTTTTTCCTGTAGTGGCCGTCAGACTCCATCTGGCATCCATTAACAGTCCTTCAAACTATCGTCGCTCGACTGCGATCCTTCTGACCACCACCACCAGACTATGATCCTTCTGACCTCCATCGACCGCCAACTACGGTTCTTCCAACCATTGTCGCCCGACTATAGTCGTCCTTCCGACCTCTGTCGATAGCGCGCCGGCTATGATCCCTTCAACTATTGTCACCCAATTATGATCCTTCAAACCACCGTTACCTGCCGATTACGATCCTTCTTATCATTATTATTCGATTATGGACCTACCAGCCAAACAAACAAAATAACATTTTCTTGAGAACAACTATTATGTCATTTTCCAACTATGTACTGTACTATATAAGATGTAAAATTGCTACATTGATCCAACATCTTCCCCTAAGGAAGGGCGTCATTTATAATTAACTACAAGCACTTGTGGATTCATTTAATACCAGCGTGATCCTATGCATGATTTTTTTTTCTTTTTTGGGATTTTCACGTAAAAATTTTTGTATCCTTTATAATGGACTTCGTACTAAACTAGAAAGCTAAATTATATATGTCTCTCTCCTCTTGAATTTTTCAAGATGAAACAAGTATTATTCTTTTAAGTTGATTAAAGATGGGTTGGATAATGTATCATTATTTTTATATGATAATAAGAATGAATCAACTTAGAATGAATGAGATAATATAGAAATCAATTTTAAATTATTTTTTAACCCTCGATCTTTAAAAATATTATAAAAATAACCATTTCCCTTTTATTTATCATGCATTTAATGGTGTTATGTCCTTATAATATATTATGGTAATGCAACGATGCTTCATTTATAGTTCTAAAAAATTGTTGCATTGACTCATTGAGTTGACATAGAAGACATGGGACACAAATTATTGAATTTTTTGTACTATCTCTCTTATAGTGCTGCAGACATGATTTATTTAATTGGACAAAAATTAATTAATCATTTAAAGGACACAGATTAAATATTTACCTTTAAAAATATCAAATAATAATTAAATATACACAACATTTTCATATTTTGTTTTAATACAATTTGTATTTATTTTAGACATTTTAATAATGAGAAATAATTTTGTTATAATTAGATTTATTAAATTTGGTACTGTAAGAAATTAGTTGTTTAATATTTAAAAAATTATAGTATTCAAAATAATTTTTCTATGAATATATTTGAGATAATTTTCTCATTGTTTTGATTTTAAATTCACAATCACAATTCTCTAATTATTTTTAACTATTTTTTAAAAGTTTTTATGATGAAATTTTTTTATAATCAGAATTATTAATTTATAAAGGCTTTAAGCAAATAATTATATTTATAACATATTTGAAAAAAAATCACAATTACTTTTACAAAAATTATAATTCGCCTAATACAAATTCCTAATTAATTTTATAACAATTATTTTATTATTTACGAGTATATATACCAAACTTATAAGTTTTGTATGAGGAGCTTCCTATAAGAAAACTCAACCTCTATGTTAAGCAAATCCCAGCCTCTTGATCGTGCGACCGCAGAAAACAGACGGCTATTGATCGAGAGTCGCATAATGATCAAGCAAGCAGTATTTTGGTGATTAACAAATGGGAGGCGACAGAAGGACGTGAGAATTTAATATAAGGGCGACCGCATGCAGAGAGTAATGATCGAGGGCCCGTCTTTGCGTGCTACGTACGGGGAATTTCGCAGAAAAAGCCTCTGATTTTGGGAAACTTCACAATTTGAGCCATCTTCCCAGATCTCGAGAAGGGGGCCAAGTTGCCAGTATGGAGAAAGGTGTAAATCAAGTGGATGGATTTGTAAAAAAGAAATAAATTTGGGTTTTTCAGCTTTAGGTGCTCCCCGGTCCCGTACTCCGCGGGGATCCGTTGTGGAGAATGGGGTGTGGAAAATATCTTATCGTATTTTGATAAATGAAGAATTTTCGGGATCAACACGTCGGTCTTTTCTCTCACCGGTGGTTTTTAGAGGCGATTGGGTTGGATCCAATATAATTCATAAGTCATATTACCCCCTTATTTTTGAATTTTTATTAGGTTCGGTGTCCTGACGTAGCGCTTTATGTTCGGACGTCAATAACATGTCGTCACGTGCTCTTATTTTTTACCGCACGGCCCGACGACCCAACCTGGACCGAAACCCGGGGTTGCTATGTTCGCGCATTACTAGGTATTGCTCGCTATTGCTAGGTATTGCTCGGTATTGCTTGACAATAACGAGAAATATTGTTATGTGAAGACCAATACCGAGCAATACCTAGCAAAATCGGGATATTGCTCGGTATTGGTCTTCACTAAATGATATTTCTCATTATTGTCAAGCAATATCGAGCAATACCTAGCAATACCCCAGTCTGCACAAATCAGCCAATACATAGCAATCCCGGGTTTGATCCGGGTCGGGTCGTTGGGCCGCGCGGTAAAGAGTAAGAGCACGTTGCACCATTTTACTAGCGTCCGAATGTAGAGCTACGTCAGGATACCATACCTAATAAAAATTCCTTATTTTTTTTTACAGTCACTTTCCTATAAAAATTCACGATCATGGGTTTCATATAATAAATTAAAAAATAATAAATGTAAAAAAATAACTCTATTGTGCCCATATAAGAGTCAAATTCTCATTTAAATCTAATTAAAATTTTATTTTTAATATTTTTTTAATCAAAAATTTTTAGGTATATATGAATCTTTCTTAACATAAGCCAAATTTAATTTAATAAATTTCTCTAATAAAGCCATCATAAGGCTAACATTTTATGTGATCAAACCATCTAAGACGATTCTCTGTAATCTTATTTATAACTCAGTTGCAGCATTTTCATCTTTACAAAACTAAACATAATTTTATACTTCTCTTTTAATTAAAAAACTAATTCAATCAAACAAAAATTGTACACAAAATATTCATTAATCTTAAAATAACTAAAAAAATCAATTTTTAATTTTATTCAAAGTGTCTATGTTGAAGCCCTAATTAGCCCAAATGAATATGATGAGCCCTAAATAAGATATAATGCAGAGAATCGACCCTTGCTTGAAGGAGAGCATGAATTGCCTCAAAAGGATCAAAATGAGCCAAGGTGACCTTAGTTGGGTTGGATAACATTAGTTCCTCGTGCGCTATAAATTGTCATCTAAAAGGAGGAGATGAGCGCCAATGACTTCACCATCATTATTTACTTGACTAGTAAATAGCTAATTCTCATGATAAATCATCTCAAATTAGAAAGGAATTGGAACGCCACTCTCGAGGGTTTCGGGGCGAGGCCTCCAAAAAGTATCTAATATTCAAAGGTTAATTAATTAATGATGTTATAAAATTTTTATTATGTTGTAAATATCGTTAACTTTTTTTAATAAAAAGAGTGTGAGTTTTATTTCATATTGAATAAAGAAAAATTAGGACTATATATTTTTTACAATAGATAAGAGTAGAATTTTAATTAGTGGTGACAATAAGACATATTCATCTATTAAAAAAATTTACATAAAATTTTTATGTCTTTCTTTTTTTTTTTCCTCTTTGTTTTTTTGCATATATATCATATTTTCCCCAACAAGCTAAGTTGTAGACCCCTTTATCATAAATGACAAAAATAAATTAAGTCAAAATTGTCAAAAATAATAATCTTAAATTCATTTTTAAAGTATTATGAATTAAATTATTAGCATGGCTAAGAAATTTCATCTTATATTTGGTTAATAAGATAACTGGTTAGAGTGGTAATTTTTTTTATTTTTTAAATATTATTGTGTGTCGAAAAATTTGTAGTGATATTATGATATTTTTATGAGTCATATATCTAACAACCTGCATAAATTCATAACCATATATCATTCTTTAGGCATTTATGCACCTTAATGACATTAGAATTGAGTAATATTGGGCTACTTAGAATCATCTCATCATGATGCTCGATTTGATTATAAGAATTCTAGAATTTTATATTGCTTGGTCCCTCCAATAATGGTATGAAGTTTTCATCCATGTTTTATAAAGTGATTGATTTTGGGTCATTTAAATTTAAACCATAATATTTTTTGTGCAATTAGTTTCATTTCATTGAAATATTCATTTTAATAATAAATTTCTTGAAATCAAAATTTGAAGGATCTTGAATTAAATTTCAAAAGTTTCGTATTTAATTCAAATGTGTTTTTTTATGGCATATCAAATACAATAAAAAAGTTATAAGCAAGAAAGTAAAATTGTTAAAAAGAGGTCCATTTAAAGCAAACTATATGATTAATATATGGTCTTGCTAGTGTATTATGGAAGATTTAGATTTCGTTTGGAACGGTTTTTTACTGCTTCTTAAAGTAGCTTTTTAGTACCAAAATTTTAATTTTTGTAATAAAAATCTGCTTTAAGAAGCAATAAAAAACCGTCCCAAATGATGTCAAAGGCTTCGTTTGGGATGACATTCTTGTTGCTTCTAAAAGCTACTTTTTAATGCAAAAATTAAAAAATTGTACTAAAAAACTGTTTTAAGATGCAATAAGAAAGCTGTCGCAAACAAAATCTTAGCCTTTATTAAGTCTAAACCCTAATTAACACTCTTAAAATTTTAGAGGAAGTAGTGGTGATGTACGAGTTTTAAGTGATCCCTGGCGGCTACAACGATGTTGCTTATAGAAAAAACAAAGGGCTAGAGGTCAAGGCAGTCGATAGGAAGTTGTTGCAGCTTGGAGGAAATGAAACCAAGTTATCAGGTTTGTTATAGTTCACTCCGATCACTTTAGAAGCACTCAATGAAAACTATTTTCAAAAGAATAATGAACATTGAAACAATTAGGAAGTTGTTCTCTAAACGGCTTCAGATTTCTTTAAATTTTGTCTATTGCGAGCTACAATATATGCGATGATAGAGTTGTAATTTTATGTCTTAGCGTTGCAAGGATATCCAACTCACACACAGAGAATACAAGATTTTTTGCGTGAAAAAACCTGGAAAGGGAAAAAAACCATGGGGCCTAGCCCAGTTGAAAAGATTTCACTAAAATTTGAGTTGAGTACAGTGGGCTGACTCGTCCCAGAGGGCGATCAGATTACAAATGTCAACATTAATATGGTTGATGTCTAGTGTTAAAGCTGACGTCACTTGTAAGTTGGGGTGTTAGTTAGTAGTCCGACAGTGAATTGGCAAAATTCTGGCGTCAGTTGATGGTATGGTGGAGTTTAGGGCCTCAAGTGTTGGTTTGGAGGAGTTCAGGCCCTTAGGTGGTGTTCCAGCGAAGGTGAGGACCTCAGGTGGTGGTCTGATGAAGGTCAGTGCCTCAAGTAGTGGTCCGGTGAAGGCGAGGGCTTCAAGTAGTGGTCCGGCAAAGGTGAGGGCCTCATGTTATGGTCCGACGAAGGCGAGGGCCTCAGGTGGTGGTCCGACGAAAATTTGGGGCCTTGGCTATATATTTAAAAAAGAATATTACAAAGATCACAAAAATACAACTCTATAATCAAATTACAAATTAAAAGAGAGCTATAACAAAATTAACAAAAAACGATCATAAAAAAACCAGCCCGAAGAGGAAGACAGGTCTGAATTGAAGTGGACTCAGAGGTGGCAAAACCAACAAATACGGGCAATGAAGATATCATGAATAGAGAGGCTAAGGTGCCGGTCAAAAACCACAAGAAAGCGAGAAGAACTCCCTTGGTTGCCATCGGACCTGAACAGGTTGCAGACAAGCCGAGCCAAATGCAAAACCATTTACTAGAGGGACGACGAGACCATCCAGAGGGATGAAGCAACAATTGTCGATTCCCCCTCATCATCGTCCATAAGGCCAAGAAAATTCTGGTGACCCTAGTAGCTAAAATCACAAACTGAAGCACAAAGGGAAGGAAGAGTGTAGCTTATCATAAACTTTCCGGTGAGAAACCTTCGCCGAGATGGCCTTAGTGATCTTGCGACAGGTGATATGAGAGGCATTATGAAGACCCAAAAAATGCATGTCATTCATTTCTCCCCAAATAATAATCAAGAAGGGATTTAACCCATTTACAGACATATAATTATCAAGTTACATACTCACATTAGGGTTAATAAATGGAACTAGCTAGCTAGGATCCTTACTCTTTATTTTTACAACTTGGTTTTATAGTGAACGCAACTACCTTTTCATTTCATTAAGAGCAAACGACAATCTAATGAGAACAGCTACAAAGGAAAAGTTGGCTACCATATCTCAAAAGCTTTGAATGAACCGGCAATCTTTACAAATGTAGCATTACACACAACCAAAGAACAAGAGACCTAATCATGCTTCTTATCTTTATAGAGGAATTAGGCTTGGCAGGTGATTGCGAGGAAGAATAGAGGTTCATCCTTATTTCCGTTGATAAAGGGAAAATCTCTTTAAGTAGGGGTATCAAAATAAGTCTTCGGGTCAGGTTCGGATGCAACCCGAAGTTGACCTGCTGTCAATTGACCTGACATGATTATGAAAACTCAAACCCGACATGGTTCGGTTCTAGTCAACCCGAATTGGCCCGCCAAATCAGATGTGCCATCTTCGTATGTTCGCCTCATTCGGGAGCTTATTTAGCCAAATCTGTAGCGGCTCCGACGATGAAGACGACCAAATCCCAAAGAAAGAAATAAAGGAAAACAACCAAAGAAGAAGATCTTTTCGCATGTTCGTATGTTTGTCACTATGAAGGTAGCTATCTTTCTTCTGTTCGCGCTCATCCTCCGGATCTTTCTTTGGGAGTAACGACATTTGATGACAACAGGAACTTGCTCACAGTCGCTGCTTGGTTGTTCCATTCATGCGCTTGTTTAGCCATATCTCGTAAATCTGTCGTACGATGGTGACAGGAGCTTGCTCGCTGCGAAGGTGTTGATCCCAACTTGGGTTGATTTCAAGTTGTCGGGTTAACATGAGCCCGACCGGTTTACAAACGGGTAGGAATCCCAAACTCGAACTCAACTCGTATGACAAACGGGTTGACTTGAACATGAACTTTTTTAAATCGAATTGGATCAGTCACGGGTCCGTTTAAATTTTGACACCTCTTGCTTTAAGGCCATCATTCATATCTAAATGCAAAATTGTACCACCTTTTTCCTCTTTCTTGAAGATTGTTGGATGAGACAGTGTAGATGTACCAAAATCAATTGATTTCAATATTAGAAATTAATGGTGGTTCATTCATTCTTGTAGGTGAAGGCAGGCTACCTTCTTCATTATTTGCCTGAAAAGTCATGCAAAGGGTTAATAATCTATTTGAAATAATTATTTATTTTTTATAAAATTTATCATGAAATTGCTGCCAGGAAAACAATTTAACTATTTTGATTATACCAATATTTTTTCACTATAATTTTTTTAAATAATGAAAAAATAATAAGAAAATAATAATCAAACAACATTATATTTGTTCTTTGAAAAAATAAAGCAGCCACAAAATTATCTCAAACCAACCTTAATATTTTTATAAAAAAATAGTTAAAATTGGTTTAAATCAAAATAAGAAATAAAAAAAATGATATTATTAATTTTATGTAAATTTTAAAAAAATATTATTGAACAGTATTGATTTGTCCTCGTGCTAATCATATCAAATCCGAGTGTCATAGCCTAAAATAATGGCGACATGGCCATGATGTAAGCTCTACTTGCACCATATTTTAACCCAAAAAAAAAAAAAAATCAAAAGTGTTAAAAGGCATTAATTATTGTTTGCATAGAAGAGGCCAAAGTTTCTCTGATGGCTGATGGTCTTCACGTGAAGCCCTTCTTCATGTAGCCGTAGCTAGCCCGAAGCACAACCTCAACTCGTACTTGCAACGAGAAAAATGTGACGGTAAGGGGACAAAATCATTAGTCCTTTTGAACGATTTATTTTTTTAATTCATTTATATTATAAATAATACAATATCAACTATTTAGGTACAACTAAAATGAGAACTTTTAAATCAATAAATCAACGCATAATATCGTTTATATTTTATATCAGACTCCTCATCTGTGCACGTTAAAAATTAAATAATTTGGTACATTTAATAAGACAAAGCTACACAATTATGACATTTTCAAACAAAATATTTTATTATAGATTTATGTAAATAATGTGGAATATACATTATAAAATACATAACGTAAATTTATGATTTGTAAAAGTACAATTTTTTTAATTAATGAGCCATAGATTTTTTTTATTTATTATTTTATATTAAAATAAAAAAGTTATTTCATTTAAAAAGAAAGTAAATGGTTTATTTCTAATCGAAGATTATGGGATAAAATATTACATATCTCATATCTGCCCTTAAGACTAAAAACCTACAAAATAGAGGTGTTTAACTTTTAACTTATTAAAATGTCCCTAAAATATTTTTATGACAAAAATTGAAATATATATATTGGCATGCTTTAATGATTGTCAACAATTCCACTAATATAAATATAAATATCATGCGCCTGTTTACCTTTGTGGATCCTAGTTTTAGTTTTTTCATTGCATGCCCCCATTTTCTTCGGTGCTTTTGGAATTTTTATTAGGTTCGGTATCCTGACGTAGCTCTGCATTCAGACGTCAGTAAAATGGTGCCACGTGTTCTTACTCTTTACCGTGCGGCCCGACGACCCGACCTTGACCGGACCCAGGATTGCTATATATTAGCTGATTTGTGCAGACTGGGGTATTGCTAGGTATTGCACGATATTGCTCGACAATAACGAGAAATATCATTCTGTGAAGACCAATACCTAGCAATACCGAACAATACCGAGCGATATCCCGATTTTGCTAGGTATTGCTTGGTATTGCTCGGTATTACTCGGTATTGGTCTTCACATAGCAGTATTTTTCGTTATTGTCAAGCAATACCTAGCAATACCGAACAATACCTAGCAATACACGAACATAGCAACCCCAAGTTTCGGTACAGGTTGGGTCGTCGGGCCGCGCGGTAAAAAGTAAGAGCACACGGCGACATGTTATTGGCGTCCGAACGTAGAGCTACGTCAGGACACCGGACCTAATAAAAATTCGTGCTTTTGAGGCTTTCTCGAGTGGAGCTAACAAAGAGGATTTTATTTTATTTTATTTTATTATTTTTTGAACTATGAGCAATAAATTATAAATTATTTTATTATAATTGGAGTGAAAAAAATGATAATAATAATAAAGACCACTCAGGATTTATTTAGGATAATTTTTTTTACTAATATCTATAATGATTTTGTAGTACAATTTTTTTCGATTTAAAAAATTTTACACTAAAAAGTTACTTTAGAAAGTTGTAAGAAAGTTTTTTCATACGAGGCCTCAGTTATTGATCTTTCATAACTATATAGAATCAATTTGAGATGATGATTGTGAAGTGATTTATCTCTCTTGGTTGCAAAAGTGACTTTTCATCACAATATTTTTGAAGAACTATAAGAAAATAATAAGAAAACAGTACAAATATTAACTATAATTTAATTTTTAATTTTGGCATCAATAAAGATCTCAAAAGCTTAGAAGATATTAAATATTCAATATATATCACTCTATGTATACTTTGGAGTGTTTGTTATTTTTTAGAAATACTTAAGATATTATAACAAAAATATTATAAATAGACCCTCATTTCATATTTGAAAATGGACTTTTTTTTAAAGATACTGCATCTAAATTTAAAGAACCGAAAATTCTACCCAACAATTGATGCTGACACCATTCATCACCACCGCCCTTTTGGCATCGAACAACAATAATAATTATTGGTACTAACAATCACCAATTGTAATTTTCAATCATTTACTAATATTTTGTTTGGGACGGCTTCCTTACTATTTCTTAAAACAATTTTCTAATGCAAAAAATTTAATTTTTATACTTAAAAACTATTATAAGAAGCAGTAAGAAAGTAGTCCCAAACAAAATATAAACATGACGCTAATATGAGTTGTTATCTAGCCAACACCATTTATTTTTTTTTTTCATCATTTTATCTCTCAATAGATCAGAATAGCACTCCAAAGAGTAAAAGAGCATCATATTGTAACTATTAAGTATTAACTTATATGGTGGATTGTTTTTGCATAAGTCATGTAAAATTTGTAGATGGCTAAGACAAACTCTTAGCATCTCTTGTAAGTCAATTTTATTTATGTATGTGAAATTTGTGCATTATTAAGACAAAAAATATTCAGTATCGAACACCGTAAAGTCGTTCATCATTAATAAAAATAAATAAATATTGTACTAGTCATATTGATTTAGATGTAAAAAATCTGATTAGGAAATACATTATTATTTAATATTACTTATTGAGACGTACGACCGAATGGTACTAAGCATTGATACGGAGATACACAATATCAAAATAAAAAAAAAACATCACATAAAGGAATGCACTGGTATATAGCACATTTTCAATTTAATTAAAATGTATGTTGATGTATGCCAAAATTTCAATATCACAATCGATATAACATATACACAGCGGTACAGAGCATACTTTATTTAAGAATGTGGTGTTATATTATCGGTGGTGTTTTTTTCAATAGTAATCTACAATGAAAAAAAAACATCAATAAATTAAATAAAGCATCTTTATCTTTCTAACCAATTTTCATCTCATCGTCTTTTCCTTTATCCCGACCAGTCTTCATCTTCATAGTTTTCTCTTCCAAACAAATCTTCATCTTCATCGTCTTAACCTCCTCCATACCAACCTTTATCTTCATCGCCTTGACCTCCTCCAGACCAGTCTTCATCTTCATCTTCATTGGTTTTCCCTCATTTTTCTTTCTCAGCAACTATGAAATATTTTTTGAGCTAAAATCCTAAAAAAATATGATGTTTTTGAGGTATTTCATTTAAAAAAAGAGCGCTGATGCTCAACCCAAAAATTTGAACATGATTTGTTCTAGGCCAGTTTAGCTGGGCTAGCAAAAAAAAAAGAAATAGAAAAGAATATCCACATGTATAGTACAGGTGTCTTGATTTTATTGCAGTCCAGATACAAAATTATGTCCGGATTATGCACTGAATAAAAATTCCATAAAATGATATGTAGATAGGTGTTGTTTGAGAGGATTTTTTTATTTATTTTAAAATAGTGTTTTAGTACAAAAATAATTTTTTTACTAAAATTCTATTTTAAGAAACAATAAAAAAGTTGACCCAAATGAAGCATTAAGATTTGTTTGGGATAGTTTTATAGCTGTTTTATTTTTCAAACAGTAATCACAATTTTGTATGACTACTACTTATTTGTTGCTTTCTCATTTTTTTATTATTTTTGAGAAATTTATGTAATGAAAAGCTATGTTCTACAACCATAATAGCGACTTTAATTATTTTATCTACAGCAAAAATATAATCAACTTTATAAAACATTACACCTATTCCAATTACCAAACATACCCTTAGGGTGTATTTTGGATAGTTTTATTGTTGCTTTATTTTCTATACAACAATCATAATCTGATTCTGCTACTACTTTTTGCTTTTTTATTTTTCATTTTTTTAAAAAAAAATCTTATGTAGTGAAAAGTTGTTTTCTTCAATAATAACAGCGAAATTTTTTTCTCCACGACAACTTCACAATCAACTTTATAAAACACCGTTACCGTCCCAAACATTTTGGGATAGCTACTACTTTTTGTAAAGTTGGTTATAACATTATTACGAAGAAAGCAATTTGTTTTTAAAGTTGTTTAAAAAGTAACTTCTAAGTGCAGAAATTTATAAAAAAAAAATAAATTCTAAAAAAAAATTATAATCATGATATGGGAAAAAAAAAAAAAAAAATGGACATATCGGATCAAACGAAATTCGGATGGATCGATTGCTAGATTCAAGGCGAGACTTGTCGCTCAAGGAAATCAGCAAGAATACGACTTGGATTATCAAGACACGTTCAGCCCAGTTGCAAAGTTGCTTACAGTTCGTATCTTACTTGCCATCGCCATTTTTCATAAATGGAACGTACATCAACTTGATGTCTCAAACGCCTTCTTACACGGCGATATTAAAGAGACGGTCTACATGCGTCAACCAAAAGGTTTTGAAGACTCTGTCCATCCAAACCATGTGTGCAAACTTCGTAAGGCTATCTACGGACTTCGTCAAGCTCCTCGACAATGGTACACAACATTCACTGACTATCTTCTACAGATCGGTTTTACCCATAGTCAAGCCGATCCGTCCTTGCTCCGTATGCATAAAGGAAACCTGCAAATATACCTTCTCGTATACGTCGATGATATCCTAATTACCGGTAATGACATCACCATTATGCAAGCTGTAATTGAACAAATGAAACTTAAGTTCACTATGAAGGATCTGGGGCTCGCACATCAATTCCTCGGCATCCAGATAGACTCTACTTCCGATAAGTTTTTTCTGTCACAAACTCCTTATGCAAATTCTATTGTACAAATGGCCGAATTGCATAAATGTAATTCGGTCTCTAATCCTTCCTTTACTAAACTTCCTATAACAGATTCCGACGATCGAGCCTGGCTGGACGATCAACGATACCGTCAAATAATTGGCTCCCTACAATACTTAACTCTCACGAGACCAGCCATATCCTACGCCGTTAATGCGTTATCTCAGCATATGCATGATCCAAGCAATCAGCACATGCTCATGCTAAAGAAGTTATTAAGGTATATAAAAGGAACTACAGATTTTGGTCTTCCGATCTCTAGCACTGATCTTACGCTTCGGACATTTTCGGACGCTGACTGGGCTTCAGATCCTGTCTCTCGAAAATCAACATCTGGCTTCTGCACTTTTCTCGACAAGACCTTAATTTCTTGGACTGTAAAGAAGCAGCAAACTGTATCAAGATCTTCCACGGAATCTGAATACCGTGCTCTTGCATCCGCCACCGCAGATACGATTTGGATAAAACGACTGCTTGCCGAATTCTGCATTCAACATCAACAGCCGGTAGATGTCTTCTGCGACAACACGTCCACTATTGCACTAGCTAACAATCCTGTCTTCCACGCGCGCACAAAGCATATTGAAATCGATCAACGATTCATCCGTGACCACATTCAAAACAATACCATTCGGCTATTACCTATTAGCACGACGGATCAAATCGCCGACATCCTAACTAAACCTCTATCTACGGCTCGGTTCAAAGCTTTAAGATCAAACTGACTATCACTCCTCGATCATCAGTTTGCGGGGGAATGTTAGAAGAATGTAATAAATCACTTATAGCTAAACCTATAGGAAACGGACACGTGTACTAGCCGTTACTATATTCTTCTCTTCTCTATTTAAATCCTTCTCTGCTACTGTAACAAATTAGAATGAATAATACAATTTACGATTTCCTCTGTTATGCTTAAGATTCTTGAACCCACATTGGGTTTCTTCATGGTATCAGGAGAAAGCTGATCCAGGGCGTTTCGCATGGCGAATTCAGCTTCGACGTCTTCCTCCTCTACGGCGGCCACGAATGATTCAAGATCATCAACTCCAGCCATTTCACATTCTCTCAAGTTTGTTATTTCAAACTTAAAATTCTTGGTTCCTCACTCTCTTACCCCCGATAATTTTCCAATTTGGAGCACCCAAATTGCAAAATTATTCAAGGCAAATGGCTTCGGGATTTTTCTGGATCCAAAACTTGGAGCGGAAAATCAAGATCCAAATCAAGATTTTCCATCTTGGACGGTCACCGACCAAAATCTGGCAACGGCCATGTGTTCAACAATATCACCGGAGGTTCTTCCGTATGTAATTCATTTGGAATCAACGAACGAAATATGGCAGACGGTGCACACTCGGTTCCAATCCTCTAACCGTTCCAAGGTAATCCATCTCAAAAACGAGCTACACAACGTCTCCATGCAGTCTCGCACCATGACGCAATACCTTACCGAAGTCAAGAAGATTGTGGATCAAATATCGTCCGCGGGATCTTCTGTCGATCCGGAGGACGTCATAATTTACATACTTAATGGGCTGCCACCGGCGTATCAATCATTCACCACCACCATCCGCACTTTGCAAAGTTCCATGACTCTTGATAATTTGTATTCGCTTCTCATGAGCGAAGAAATTCATATCAAATCTGCAGCCCAGAAATTTCCGCTCACTCAAGATACTCAATCTGCTCTGTTCTCGTCTCGCGGTCGTGGCCGAATCGGACAGACTCGATCGAACAATACCGTGAATGTGAACAACAAAGCATCTCAATCTATGAGCGTTCAATGTCAGATTTGCAAAAAGAAGGGTCATGAGGCGAACACATGCTGGCATAGACTCAATGCCAACTACATTCCGAATCAACAACAGTCAAAGCCTACCAATGCCCTCATTGCAAATAATGATGTATCGTCCGGTGTTGATTGGTACATTGATTCCGGCGCCTCATCGCATATGACGAACTCGACCGATCACCTCACAAATTACAACCCCTACTACGGTAACGACACGGTAACTATCGGGGACGGAAGGTCGGTACCAATAGCCCACACGGGATCGAGTATCCTTCCAACCCCGGCCAGTAAGCTTCTTCTATCTCGATTACTGCACATTCCATCTCTTTCCTATAATCTTCTTTCCATATCTAATCTTGTAAAGGATAATAATATTTCCATTACCTTCGATGCTAATGGTTTCGTTTTTAAGGATCCGAAGACCGATCAAATAATTCTCAGCGGTCCATGTCACAACGGGCTGTACAAGATTAATTCTACAAAAACACATGTTACTCCAGCCGCTCTATCGGCTACAAAACTCTCCGTCGACTGGCACAGAAGGCTCGGTCATCCACATAGGCGTGTTCTTCAGCAACTTTCACATCATCACCCGTCTATACATATCCCGTCTACTATGTCTACTTGTATTTCTTGTTTGTCTTGTAAGGGACACAAGCTTCCATTTGAACGTTCTTCTAGCACTACTAATTTTCCACTTGAAATTGTCCATTCGGATGTATGGGGACCCTCTCCGGTTCCCTCACATTCGGGTTACAACTATTATGTAATTTTTGTTGATGACTTTTCAAGATTTGTTTGGTTATTTCCGCTTCAATCTAAACATGAAGTTACTAACATCTTTATTAACTTTACGAATTTTATTGAATGACAAACAAATCGCAAACTTAAAATCATTCGCACAGACGGCGGCGGTGAGTTTGTTAATCATAAATTTCAATCGTTCACTAGAACGGCCAGTATCTTGCACCAAACCTCGTGTCCTTACACGCCTGAACAGAATGGCTTAGCCGAAAGAAAGCATCATCATATTATTACTATGACTAGAACATTGCTTCATACAGCCGGCCTACCTATGTCTTTCTGGATGGAAGCCGCTCTCACGGCAATATATCTTATTAATCGTACTCCTTCGCTCACTACCAAAAACATGTCCCCTCTTCAACGAATGTTCAACATTTTACCCTCATACGACCACCTTCGCGTGTTCGGATGCGAATGTTACCCTCTCTCTACACCCATCAATCGCACCAAACTCACACCGACTTCTAATGCTTGCATTTTTATAGGTTACTCTGACACAATGAAGGGCTACAAGTGCTTAAATCTGGTAACGAATAAGGTCCTTATATCTAGAAATGTGCAATTTAATGAAATTGTTTTTCCATATAAAAACAGGCCCAACAGCATTCCATCGGTGTCAAACAATACTCCACCGAATCTGCTCATTCTGGTATCTACGCTTCGCGACTCTTCCCAACTCAAACAAGTTCCAGCTAGCATAACTACGTCTATTCCATCCCAGCATCATACCATGGTAGATTCTGCTGATAATACCAACAGGGATCCACCCCATATCATTCCTCTTCATTCTCATGAATCTAGACATACGATGATTACGAGAGCAAAAACAGGCTCCCTTAAACCTGTACAACGGCTCAACTTAATCCATCATCAACAATCTCAGTGTGAACCCACAAATTACCGAGAAGCAAGCACATGTTTTGAATGGAGGAATGCTATGGCCGAAGAATTCTATGCACTGCAAAAACAGGGTACATGGGAATTAGTCTCGCCACCACCCAACAGTTCCATTTTAGGCTCAAAATGGACATATCGGATCAAACGAAATTCGGATGGATCGATTGCTAGATTCAAGGCGAGACTTGTCGCTCAAGGAAATCAGCAAGAATACGACTTGGATTATCAAGACACGTTCAGCCCAGTTGCAAAGTTGCTTACAGTTCGTATCTTACTTGCCATCGCCATTTTCAATAGATGGAACGTACATCAACTGGACGTTTCTAACGCCTTCTTACACGGCGACATTAAAGAGACGGTCTACATGCGTCAACCGAAAGGTTTTGAAGACTCTGTCCATCCGAATCATGTGTGCAAACTTCGTAAGGCTATCTACGGACTTCGTCAAGCTCCTCGACAATGGTACACAACATTCACTGACTATCTTCTACAGATCGGTTTTACCCATAGTCAAGCCGATCCGTCCTTGCTCCGTATGCATAAAGGAAACCTGCAAATATACCTTCTCGTATACGTCGATGATATCCTAATTACCGGTAATGACATCACCATTATGCAAGCTGTAATTGAACAAATGAAACTTAAGTTCACTATGAAGGATCTGGGGCTCGCACATCAATTCCTCGGCATCCAGATAGACTCTACTTCCGATAAGTTTTTTCTGTCACAAACTCCTTATGCAAATTCTATTGTACAAATGGCCGAATTGCATAAATGTAATTCGGTCTCTAATCCTTCCTTTACTAAACTTCCTATAACAGATTCCGACGATCGAGCCTGGCTGGACGATCAACGATACCGTCAAATAATTGGCTCCCTACAATACTTAACTCTCACGAGACCAGCCATATCCTACGCCGTTAATGCTTTATCTCAGCATATGCACGATCCAAGCAATCAGCACATGCTCATGCTAAAGAAGTTATTACGGTATATAAAAGGAACTACAGATTTTGGTCTTCCGATCTCTAGCACTGATCTTACGCTTCGGACATTTTCGGACGCTGACTGGGCTTCAGATCCTGTCTCTCGAAAATCAACATCTGGCTTCTGCACTTTTCTCGACAAGACCTTAATTTCTTGGACTGTAAAGAAGCAGCAAACTGTATCAAGATCTTCCACGGAATCTGAATACCGTGCTCTTGCATCCGCCACCGCAGATACGATTTGGATAAAACGACTGCTTGCCGAATTCTGCATTCAACATCAACAGCCGGTAGATGTCTTCTGCGACAACACGTCCACTATTGCACTAGCTAACAATCCTGTCTTCCACGCGCGCACAAAGCATATTGAAATCGATCAACGATTCATCCGTGACCACATTCAAAACAATACCATTCGGCTATTACCTATTAGCACGACGGATCAAATCGCCGACATCCTAACTAAACCTCTATCTACGGCTCGGTTCAAAGCTTTAAGATCAAACTGACTATCACTCCTCGATCATCAGTTTGCGGGGGAATGTTAGAAGAATGTAATAAATCACTTATAGCTAAACCTATAGGAAACGGACACGTGTACTAGCCGTTACTATATTCTTCTCTTCTCTATTTAAATCCTTCTCTGCTACTGTAACAAATTAGAATGAATAATACAATTTACGATTTCCTCTGTTATGCTTAAGATTCTTGAACCCACATTGGGTTTCTTCAACATGCACATTGATTGCTTTCTCCCGCTCACCCCACGACCACATGACTCCCATTTTTCCAAAACTCCCCGGAGATGGGTTCATTGGCTCCTTCAGGGGCAGTGGAGCACATGCTCCCGCTCACTCCACGAACACATGGGTTCGTTGCCTCCTTCTTCTAGCACCATTGTAAGGCACAGAACCTTGCAAGTAATTATCCGCATAATTAAAAGTAGAAAGAAGGATTGCAAATTAAGAAGAAATGGAACCATACAGGAGATAATGCAATGCATTAAATGAACCACCGTTGGAGCCATTGGCCTTGATCGCTGAAATCTCCGGCAGACTGCCCGTAAAGTTGTTACAGGAGACATCAAGAACTGCCGCAAAGCTCATATCTCCAAAGCCAATGGCTTCAGCGACATCAAGAACTGCCGCATAGCTGGAGCCATCGTCATCATGGCAATCGCTGACGAAGAAGCGGCAGGCTAAGAATTTGGTTGGGCAATTCCACCGCTAGAGCCTTTGCCGTCATGGAAATCGCTGACGAGGGAAGAAGCGGCAGTGAGTGAGGAGCAACCAAGCAACGGAGTGTTAGAATAGTTAAAAAGAAGGTTTTAGGTGGTATATTAGTAAATACAAAAGTTTAGGTGTTGAATATGTATTTACAATAGTTTGAAGTGTTATGTATGTAAATAGGAGGATCAAGCCGCAAAAGAATGTTAAAGGTGAGATAAGTTGTCAACAAGTTGTATCTATAGGATTTCAAGGTAGATTAATTTCCAAACCCAATAATGATGTTGAATAGTTCTAAGCAGTGAGGTAGTTATGAGTGTGCTGCAGCTAGCTATTAAACTTCAACTTGTGTGTGCGGATGACATGTCAAGTCATAGGTGTTTCGGGATGGCGGACTATCTTTGGGTTTGGCTTATGTTCCACAACCTTATAATCGAATGGATTAAACCCGTTTAGGTTGAGCTTTATACCTTGTTTGAGGTGTCTTTGTGTTTTATGCTATTATGTTTATGGTGGGTATTTTTTTGATTCAATTTTGATAGTTTTAGTTACGGTGAGTTGGTGCACGTCTTCCCAATGTACTTTGATATGGGTGACATTTGTTATACATGAATGATCTTTACGAGGTATGTAAACTCAGTACTACATCGTGTATCGCAAGTTAGTCCAAATTTTGTCAACTTTGCCATGAAAGTAATATGAATCCTCTACCGACCACTTTTTGTTCTTTAAATAACAAAACATCCCATTTGTTGTGGCTTATTTGATTGTCTCCATTTTAGCCGCTTTTCTATTACTTTCGATCAATACCTTGCTGTCAGATTTATTGCGAGGTTCCATCATAGAAAAAGCTCTAATAATTCATGTCAACCTGTAATTTTCTTAATTGAATATAATGGAGTAAAGTTATTCATGCAACTAAATCCGTGGAGTGAGATTTAATAATTTTGGTGAAGCCAAATTCATTATTTTTTAAGTTCAACATTTATTTATAAAATTAAGGCTTCGGTGCTCAAATTTACTGTAAATTAGCAATTTATTGAGAAAAAAAGCGTTTAACGGCTTTAAGCCTTCTTCCTGGTGGAGACATCGCGGATGCCATCTGGACTAGGCACAGAATAATTTCTCCCACTCTCTTGGAATGCGGGCAAATTATTAGGTCGGTCATTTCTTGGTATCTATAAAATTTAGGTTCTGTGATATCCCAGTTATTAATACTTGTCTATGCTTCACTAGGGCGCTTTGACTTGCGCTTTTGACTGTTGGCTTTACTTGTCACTTTAAACTTGTGCTTTTTTGTAGGGGTGTCAATTCGGTGTCTTGGTCGGGTACGAACCCGGAACTGACCCGGCACTGTTAGGTGTGCGAACTTCCGATCTCCTGACGCTTACGTTTTTTTTAAAAACGGGGCAGGTTTCTGGACCCGAACCCAGACCTTGATATATTACTGTTTTTTCATGTTATCAATGAATGCGTAATGGTGTTGTTTTTTTTTATGAATTCTCAGATTCAAGTCCAGGTCAACACGACCCGACACGAATGTACCCGAAGTTGACCTATAAAATTGCTAATTTTTCGGTCAAAAAATGCGGTCAATATTCGATTTTTCGGGTAAAAAGAAGGCTAAAAAGGTAAGGGGTCTCGGGGTTTTTCGGTCTGATTTGGGTCGTTTTCAGGTCGGTGTCAAAATTTGACAACCCCCTCTTTTTTGACGCGCCATATTGACTATGTTTTACTTTGCAGCTTTTCACTATAACATTTTGATAGGACTTAAACTAAAATAAATATTTATTACAGTCCGGAATCTATAATAATTTGCCTAGCCCGTTTGGAAGATAACCTGACTACGATCTTTAAGGGATACGGGCGTTTGCTACTCTCTACGCATCTAAGCATCTCTTTCCCGTAGAATGGGGGCCTTTCTCCTCGTCCCCGCGGCTTCTCCACGGTGCCGCGTCCTGCTGTCTCCGCTCGAACATTCTTCCTCTTATGTTTTCTCATGGCCTCTTCCCTACCCGCAGTTAGTCGTTGCTTTCGTGTTGCGGGCGACTGCCCCGCCGGCCACCGAGCCGAAGAGCCAGCGGGCATGATCATGCGCCAATCGTTCAGTAATTGGGGCAAGGACAATATCGGAGGGTGGAAATCTTCCGCGTCTGAGCTAGCTTGGTTGCCGAGGTTTTCGACGAAGCTCGACACCAAAACATGCTTCTCAGGCAGCGGATCGTCTTCCTAGGCTCTCAGGTTGATCCGTCACTCACTGTTTATTGAATCTAAAAAAATACGGGCACAAACTAAATGATTCCTTTCTAAGCTTCCTTTGTATTGGGTACTTCTTTTCTTGTAGGACACCTTACGGAAATCCCTTATAAAACTAATTGGTAGATATGCACAAAATGAAGTAATGTTTACAGTATTGCGATTCCTGAAGACGGTGCGAGGCTCTATTTGTGAAAAAGATAAACTTCTTTGACTCTCCGTGGAATAGAAAGACCCCTGGATATTGAATTAGGTGTTAATCACATGGATGCTAACATTTTCCCATGTGTATTTATGTTGGAAGAAGATTGACATGGTAAGAAACTTAAGATAATTGTTAATCTCCCAAACCTCCTTATAAAAGAACTCAAGTGATAATCACAGAAAAAGGCATTTTGTAGTTTCATTTCTAACAATGAGTAACGAGAATATCATCATGTAATGCCATTCTTAGGTCTCTAAAATTTAATTTATAACTAAAAAAGTTTTCCTCTAGTTATTCATACAAATTATGAATCTCTTCATCATGGAAAATCTCAGTTATCTATATGTTTGCAACTCTATCTAGTCAATCTACAAACAATCCCTTTCCTTTTTCCCCTGAATCCATTGGGCATGTGAAGGAACCATATCTCCTAGTTGAAGATGTCATTGCATTCATTAATGATCAACTCTATGAGTCATGTGGTTATTACTTATGAAAGATAAATTTTACAATTGAGCTCAATTTAAAATTTTCAAAGAATATGTTCAACTACATTCCAAGCTAAAATATGGGCATTCAATACTACCAACTCCCTAGGCTCTACTTGTTTGGAATCATAGTTTGTTCATCAAGGCATATATGTTTACACTGGCAAAATAAAACGGGAATTGTTTGAAATAAACAATTATACATATGAATGGAAAGTAACTAGAACAATCATGTCTACTTCATGTGTTCTAAAAAAAAATGTTTATTGGGGAGATGTCCTTAATTACAAAATTCTCTCATCAGAGTACGCCTTCTCAAAGGGTTTAAGTTTCCAAGTCCTAGTCAAAAACTACCTCAAATTGCTCTCATCACTCAAATCATCTACCGCAGTGTATCTCAAAATTTTCGAAACAGCCCTTTGTCCCAATAATCATCAACATCGCATACAAATTTGAACCTAGACACTATGGCTATAGTCCTTCATAATCAAAAATATACTCTCATGATAACAAGGGAATTAAACATAAGCGTATAATATGAATTCACAATTGATAAATTATATTTCTATATTCGCTCATCCCCACCCCGGCTGTATATGGTTGGTTTGGTTCCTCCCCCCCCCCCCAGCA
>NW_021394673.1:964306-972532 GCF_001605985.2 Dendrobium catenatum
CCCCCACCCACCAAAAAAAAGCTTATGCAATAAAAAAATTGCGTTTCTTTGAAAGATGTTTATGTAAGTGCATGAAAAACAAAATTGGAGTCTTCAAGTACTTAATAAACAATTAATTTTCATAAATATAAATAAAAAACATAAATTGTTAAATCAAAAGCAAAAAATAAGAAAATATAAATTTAACTTATGTTTTAACTCAATCAAGAGTTAGCAAAACTAAAATTTGTGGATCACACCCTCACAAGCATGCCATTATCAAATATCAATGGATGCTGGGTGGGGTAGGTTTGATGCTAGGATTAACTTGGCTTTTATAAGGTTTTCACTACTTAGAGGTCATGAAAAATATTACAAAATTGCCAACTAACATATTAATATCTTAAATTTGTATGCAAAGATAAATCATAACTATACCAAAGTGAATTTAAATCACAAGAGAAATTATATGTTACCCACAAGAGGAGATCAATTGTAGAAGATGCATTGACTTTTACAACAATTGCTTAACCTTTGAATGCCTTCAAATCTCCTTTGATGTTTGGCTAATGGACGCCCTTAGCGCCTTATCTCTGAAATTAAATTTGATGGCTAGTGGAAGTGACGCCGGCGAGAGGGAGGTGACGCGGCGATGGACAAGAAACATGCGAGCTGCAGGAACTCGCAGCTCACACAAGACCCAAGAACTCCTTCTTGGGAGAGGGATTACCACCTAAAATACTTCAGGATACAAAAACCCACAAAGAGTAAAACTACTCAAATATTATTCATCTTCCAAATCTATCTATTACAAGTGTTGGCTATATATTTATAGCCAAAAGAAGTAACATACTAGGCTACACCAACAATAGAAAGAATTACACATATATAGCTATAAAAAATGTCATATGAAATTAAATGGCTCTGAAGTTTAACATGATCAACGCTCAGCTCCGGCGTCATACTATCGGGGTAGAAGGAACTTCAGGCTCATAAGGAGATGTCTGTTTGTCCACCCTAAGGAGGAGGGTTTGGTTGGCTAAACCGGTCTAGATATTTCCACCTGGTGTCAATTTGCTTTCCAATCTTCAATTTCTCAAGAGCAGATGAAATACTGGTGATTGAGAAAGCATCTTCATCTATTAGATCATCACCAATATAAACAAGCAACACGTCCTTGCAGTCTGCGAATCCAAGAGACTCTAATAGGAACTCCATGGCCCTCCCTTTATCCCATTTAATAATGGGGCGAATCTCTAGTACATTTTTTCCTAGAGTTAGCCGTAGCTTTGGGTACTCTTTCAACGCCGATTTAACTTGATCGGCTAAAGCTCTCCATCTCTTATCATCCACACATCTAAAGTGGACCGACACACAAAACTTGTTGTTCTCCACTTTGAGTTCAGTAACATCCCAACCATCATGAACACATTCAAATGTAGGAATCATGACATTAACATTTCTCGTGCATTCGTCTCCACCATTATTCTTTTCTGCAATGACCTCTTGAATTGGCTTGCTCTTATCATTATTATTCACAGGCGTATCAACATCAAGAACTTCAAAGCACATGTCGTCATCGTACACGTCATACACGAGTTCATCAAAGATAGGCAAAGACAACGATTTCGGCAACAGATCTTCATATTCGTCGAAGTTGGACTTGATCAAAGGTGAGGTGGAAGACTGACGAGATGGCCATTTAAGCACTTCTTTGTAGGTGGAAAATATATGATTATATGAAATGCCCTCGTCGTCGTCATTGCTTAGCAAGGATTTAATTAGAACGAGAGATCTTGAATCATTTGTGGTAGCATACTTTCCCCGTAGTCGGACGCCATTAAAGTCTCGGCCGAGGGTGCTCCAGTCTGTCCTTCGTTCAAGCCTTGACAATTGTCGTTTGAGTCGAATAATTTCTTGTTGAAGATCTTCTATTTCTGCTTCTTGAAGTGATTCGTGCATCGTCCATCGAGAAGGCATCTAGCTCTATTCTTCAATAACATAAATTAATCTGGAGCAGGGGAAAGGTAAGAATGGCCACTTTAGATAAACTATAGGAACCAAATGAGGATCTTAGTGCTTGCTTGCAGTTTGATGTCTGAGTCGATTCGCCACCGAAGATAATGAGGCCGACAATTCGCCACCAAGGATCAAGACAACCCTCTGATGGCTTCCAAGTGAGTCTGGCGTCCACCTCTTGAACAAAAACATCCAAAGCCTTCAAAAAGGCTTGCGAACACCTCAGGTTGGTCTCAAGAAGACCAACTCCGCCAAGTTGCTGGCGTTTACGGGACTTTGAACAAAATGCTGTTGCAAAAAGGGATCTTCAATATTTTGGCTCCGGCAAGTTCCTCCCAGGGCTTGTCTTAGATTATCATTTGCTTTGATATTGATGCCAATGGCATCCTTAATGTTTCAGCTGAGGACAAACTACACGATAGAAGACATCAGTAGAGAAGATCACGTGCTGGTGGTTGAAAATTCTTGTGGATGCGGTTGCAGTGTAAAAAAATTATTTTAGCCGGTCAAGAAATTTTGATGTCGGAGTCGATTCGCCACCAAAGATGGGATGAACGTACACCTAGATGAACCTGTCAGACCTTGAACGGCCTTCGACTTGGCTTCTTCCGCCAGGTTCTTCTCTTCACCACCTGAGGACTTATCAGGATACAGAGCAAGAAGAACTTGTTGGCTCTGATACTAAATGATGCCGGCGAGAGGGAGGCAACGCGGCGAAGAACAAGAAACATGCGAGTTGCAGGAACTCGCAGCTCCCACAAGACCCAAGAACTCTTTCTTGGGAGAGGGATCACCACCTGAAATACTAAAAGATACAGAAACCCACAAAGAGTAAAACTACTCAAATATTATTCATCTTTTAAATCTATCTATTACAAGTATTTGCTATGTATTTATAGCCAAAAGAAGCAACATACTAGGCTACACCAACAATAGAAAGCATTACACATATATAGCCATAAAAAATGTCATATGAAATTGAATGGCTCTGAAGTTTAACATGATCAACGCTCAGCTCTGGCGTTAGGAAGGAAAACCTTCAGGAGCAGGCCGACGCTATTTCTTGGTGATGGCTTATGGTGATGCGAGGGGAGGTGGGGGGATAATATGTGGGATTATGGGATTAATGAAGCTCAACCAAGAGTTATCTAAGGCTAAGTTGAGAGGGTGGAAGGCGTATTAGGGTTAGGATTAATGTGGATGGATGCAGGGAAGGAGTTTGAAGTAGTAGAATTGAAGTTAGACTTTGTTGTGGAAAGAAACCCAAGAGGTGGTGTATTTAGGGAGTTGTGTGCATTGGTGAGGGAGGAGGCCGAGAGCTTTGGAAAATGTTGTGGATGGCCCTAGGATATAAACTGTTTGTAGATTTTAAAGCTGTGAAGGGATATGGAAAACTTAGAGCTAGATGGAGAGGGAAAACAAAAAACCTTGAACTCAACAAAGTCCGAGGGTCGTATCAACCACCAAGTTTCTCCAAAAGATTTTCTCACAAGCTAAATTCCTTTTCAACCATACAGTAATGAGTATAAGATATCCTTCTTATAGAAAAACAAAGCAAAATACTTAAATAGCCATGTGAAATTTTTTGTCAACCTATAAAAGGAATGAGTGGTTTCAATTGCAATAAAATCTTCATGACATTGTTTGTAGTTACCAACGGGATTAGGAGTAAAATTTGAACTCTTTCATTACATGTTGATTGTTTGGAGGGATGATGGGCCTACCATGCTTATATGGAAAATGGAATGACCCTTGATTGAAGCATGTGTTGAATCCAAGGAGGAGGGGTCAACCAAGTTTGTTCTTTTTTCCATACTTTGATGATGGCGGTGATGATTATTTGAAATCTTAATGCAGTGCTCTTGTTTATGCCTTGATCTTTTATTTGTTGCATCATTCCCTCCACTTTGTTCTTATTTTAACCTTTCGGAATACCACCATGACCACCTCTAGACTTATTATTGCTGATACGTTTCGGCTGGTTGAGATTATCGCCCCTAGATTCATCATAATCATTGCCTTTAAGCTTGCAAAGATTACCACATTTGAGCTTGTTATAGTTATTAACTTTCAGTCTGCCACAAATTTCACAACTAAGATTGTGGTTGGTCATGATCTTAAGCATATCCACCTTGAATAGCTCTCCTCACTCCATCGGTACGCTTTCAAACAAAAAAAAAAACCTCTATAATTTTGTTCATCTTTCTTCCACATTTTTTTTTTGCTTCACACCTTAAATAGTTCTCTCCACATGTTCACCTCCCATGATTTAATTTACCGTATATGCCCCCTTAAAAGTTCTAAAGCAGAGAAGATGTAAATTCCTGGTAACCTCCTAGCTTATAGGAATTCTTCCAGCACACATATCCAGTAGTCTGTAGGGTTTGTTGGGACTTTGGCACTTGTTTGAACGAATTCAATTTACTCTTTACTGAATGGACTTAATTTGAATGACGTTGCAGTCTCAGTGCTGATCTCGTTGCCTTGCATATTATGATTTTGTGTCGTCCTTAATTTTTAGTTAGAAGGTTTCTTGTATATCTTTCAGCAGTTGTCGATCTTGTGTCAATTATTATACCATGTGTTGGTCATCTTCTTATGGCTCGAACCCCCATTGTCGGCTTTGGTTCCACATGCTGCAAGGACAGAGTTGTCATTGTCAATTATTGTACTGTTGCTTTGTCTAAGCTTCTTTTATTAAATTATTCTTGGTGGGCAAAGTCAGTTTTTATGCGAGAAGCAAAACATAAGATTTTACTTGCAAATGCACACCCTCGTAGGCCAGATGGATGATTAATGGAGCACAGAGACTTTGAGTTCAATATGTGTCTGGTTCCAATATCTCATTACAGTGTGCTGCTATAAAACTATAGAAGGTAAATTATAATTGATAGGCAATAGTTCAAGCTTCAATTAGTTGTTTGTAGAAAATTGTCTTTAAGCAACCATTCATGAAATGTTGACCCGAACCCGATCCGGGTCGGGTTCGGGTCTACAGAAATGACCCGAAATCAATTCCGGGTCGTGTCCGGGTCCGGGTCGTGTCCGGGTCGTGTCAGTTACAGCCGGGTCAAATTCAGGTCTGACCCGAACACGACCCGCTGACACGAATTGACAGCCCTACTCTAGACTTTTTATTGCTGATACGTTTCGGCTGGTTGAGTTTATAGCCCCTAGATTCATCATAATCATTTCCTTTAAGCTTGCAAAGGTTACCACATTGGAGCTTGTTATAGCTATTAACTTTCAGTCTGCCCAAATTTCACAACTAAGATTGTCGTTGGTCATTATCTTAAGCTTATCCACCTTGAATAGTTCTCCTCACTCCATCGGAATGCTTTCAAACAAAAGAAAACAAAATAAAAAACACCTCTAGACTTTTGCTCATCTTTCTTCCACATTTCTTTTTTGCTTCAAACCTTGAATAGTTCTCTCCACATGTTTACTTCCCATGATTTAACTTACTGTACATGCCCTCTTAAAAGTTCTAAAGCAGAGAAGATGTAAATTACTGGTATCCTCCTAGCTTCTAGGAATTCCTCCAGCACACATATCCAGTAGTCTGTAGGGTTTTTTGGGACTTTGGGACTTGCTGATGCAATTTTTGAACGAATTCAATTTACTCTTTAGTCTTTACTGAATGGACTTAATTTGAATGACGTTGGAGTCTCAGTGCTGATCTCGTTGCTTTGCATATTATGATTTTGTGTCGTCCTTAATTTTTAGTTAGAGGGTTTCTTGTATATCTTTCAGCTATTGTCACGAGGTTGGCCGATTTTGTGCCAATTATTATACCATGTGTTGCTCATCTTCTTATGTCTAGAACCCACATCACTGGCTTCGGTTCCACATGCTGCAAGGACAGAGTTGTCATTGTCAATTATTGTACTGTTGCTTTGTCTAAGCTTCTTTTATTAAATTATTCTTGGTGGGCAAAGTCAGTTTTTATGCGAGCAGCAAAACATAAGATTTTACTTGCAAATGCACACCCTCGCAGGCCAGATGGATGATTAATGGAGCACAGAGACTTTGAGTTCAATATGTGACTGGTTCCAATATCTCATTACAGTGTGCTGCTATAAAACTATAAAAGGTAAATTATAATTGATAGGCAATAGTTCAAGCTTCAATTAGTTGTTTGTAGAAAATTGTCTTTAAGCAACCATTCATGAAAGCTTTGTCAAACGATAGGGTCTTTATAAGGAGAAATCTGTTAGAAGATGGACAAAGCAGTATGAAAAGCATCCATGTCATAAAAGAGATCATTCCCTAAGGATGTGTTATTTCCGCACCTATGAAGTCTTAGCTAGTTTTAGTTATACATTTTTAGAAAGTTCATGTCCTAAAGAGCTTTAAATCGAAGAGATCAACTCTTATTAAAGAATTTTCTATGAAAAATTTTAGAATTATCTTACTTTTCTGTGGAATTCCTTGAATTTTGGCTTTAAATTTACTGATCTAAGCTGAGAATTGCCGTGTTTAATCTCATTAATATTGTTTATTATCAATCCTGTTCAAGTTTACATTATTTATGATTTATATCCAGGTCAAATTAAAATAGAACTTTAAATAAATCTATTTATGAAGAGAATGATGTAGACATAGATACGTATCACAATACTTTATTCATGGTTGTTAAGAAGGATTTATTTAAATCACTTTGTTTTTTGTTCTTGATCTCTTTTGTGAGATAATTTTAACTTCAAATATTATTGTGTAAATAAAAATTAAGTTATATTGAACTATGCAAGGATTTGTTCAATATAAACTTCTATTCACTCATATCTCTAGTGCACCAAACTTTCAGTGCATAAATGGAAATAAGTTTGTGCAAGCATATGGAATAGTTATTAAATAAGCATGAAATAAGCAATCTTTCATAGCTTTTGTCAAGCTTCCTGTTGAATAAGTACTGAGTATGCTTATGAATATAAATATAAGTGCGAGCCTATAATCAGGCTTGTTCTCTTATGTTTAAGCATAAAAAATAATGTTCACTGTAGTTCAATTAGCTAATCAAATGAACATAAATTGATTGAAATGGAGCAGTTTATGAGCTGTGTCACACCCTAGATAGTTACCTAACTTGATGCTAGATAATAGGCTAAAGGTAAAATGACCAAAAGTATTTATATAAGACTCAGTTAAATCAGAGTTCACACCTCATAGGCTACTCAGCATGCAACAGCAACCGCAAGTTTTTATGCCACCACGTAGGGTCAGCATAGGCCACTCAGCATGAATGGACAATAATAAATCATAAAGCTAAGATGATGGTGCTTATTATTTAGCTAGTACTTTTCATAGGGGCTAGTTATCCAAGTGTAAAAATTCTGCTGGTAACTTCTGACTTTTTTTTTTCTTTGCCTAGATGGCATTAAATTTAGGTAGGCACTGGAGTTGTCATTTTGCTTTTTTGGAATAAATGAGATGATTTTATATTACTTGATTTCTTGTTAGCTGAATTTTCAGGAGAGACCAAATGATGTGAAACGTACACGTAAGGATGACTAGATTAAAGAAGTTGCACGCTTAATTTTAGGAGCCACAATAATTATATCCTTTATATTGAATTTAAACAACAAGATAACATACAAAGAGCGGTAAAACAAGCTTATGCTAAATTACATGCATAGGAGTTAAGATCGTAAAACAATCAATTTAATCTAACGTTGCATACATGAATGGTTTCAACAATAAATCCCAATACTAACAATAAGATTAATCACTCTGATGAAATCCTCTCATTCAACTCATTAAACTCTAGGATTAAGCGGAGAACAATTAACAAGATTTCTTAGGAATCAATTAAACCACAAAATAGAGTGACTAAGGAAATAAAGGATTAGGGAAAGAGTTCACCAATTTCAAGCATTAACCAATGGTGGATGACCTCAAATCAACCACCTCTTTAATCTACGAGATATGGACAGCCGTATGGAATAAGTATGGAATTATGGACAGAGGTTGGGGCCACCCGGGTGAGGGTGTGGTGCAACGAAGTCTGCTGAATTGCTGGACAGCAGCTACGACGTCATCCCGGACAATTATGCTTGCTGATTTTGATATTAGTGGACAGTGGACAGCAATGGTGATCTCTCCAATTCACTGGACAGCAGTTGTAATGGCAGAAAAAACCTGTAACAGCCCTTGGAGGGCTTTGGGACAGCTATCGGGGTGACTTCAGGTCGTAGAACAGTGAGGAAACTGGGTTGGTTCTTCTTGGCA
>NW_021394673.1:973021-1025027 GCF_001605985.2 Dendrobium catenatum
CACTTTAAATAAATTTCAATTCAAATTGAAAATTCAAAAACTTTCAAACTACTATAACTTAATTTTGGAACCCCTCTTTGAAATAAAATCTGAATTTTAATTCAGATTTCTCTAATGCTTTGAATAATGTGTGGGCCCCACTTAATTAATCATAATTCCCCTCTTCCTCTCTCTATTTGGCCGGCCCCCTTCATTGGGTTTATCTCTCTCTCTATTGCATGTAATTGCTCCTCAATTACTCTCCCTCCTATCCCTCATAAACCGCCGGCCCCTCCCCATCGATGGAATTAATTTGATTTTCAAATTAATTCCCCCCATGCCCAGCCCAAATTTAGAAATCAAATTCAATTTCTAAATTTTCTCCCAATCCCCAAACCCCTCTTTTGTTTTATTTTTTCCGCTTTACATGACCTCCCAATCACTCCTCTAATTTGAATCCAATCAATTCTTATTGGATTTTACTTATTCCAATCAGCCCTGACGGAGGGTTCTGGGAAGGAAATACTTCGTTTCCCTCAGCCCTAGCCGTCCCTTCAGCCTCCCGCCTTCCCCCCCCCTACGTCTCTTCCTGTAGAGGATTCCTGGATGCTGCCTGAAATTACAGACAGCATAATCCTGCTGCTCTGCTTCCCAGTAGCCCGTGTTGCTGCCTAAGACTCCTCTGACGGACAAACTGCTGTCCCATCTCCTTAGTTGCTGTTCGAACTGTGTTGGAAGCTATTCTGAAGGCCAAAAGGATTTCTCAACCAACACTTGTTGCCACCTACATGTCTCCGGTTGCTTGTCCAACTAGTTTGGTGGCCATATTCCATGCCCTGCTGTATCCAAGAAATCATGATCACCTTCTAAATGTGTCCAAGCCTTGACGTTGCTGATTACTCCATCCTAGTGCCTTGGTGATCAAACTGGAAGCTTCATATTCTCTGATTATTTGGGTAAACTCTCTCCCAAATCATTAAATCTCTTAGTCACTTTCAATTCTTGTTTATAAATGATTCATGAAGATTCTCGCCACTCTCTCCGCTAAACCCTCTTAACTAGATAAGTTAAGTGAGGGATCTCCTTGTAGTGACTAGTCTTATTGTTAGTGTAGGGATTTATTTGAAACACACTCATGCATGCAACATAGATTAAATTGGCTATTTTTTATCTTAACTTCTATACATGTGGTTTAGCCTAAGCTTATCTTACGCTATCTTCACTTTCCTAATTTCTTGGACTTAATTTAGGAAGGCAATTAATGCCTCTTTGAAATTTGAATTTCAAATGCTTAGGCTTGGGGGAAAGATGGGCCGGCGGGTGGAGGGTTGGAGGCCGGCGTCTAGATGGCCGGCCGGCGGGTGGTGGAAATATCCGGCGGCTTGGGCGGCCCAAGGAGGCTGGCGACAAAGGTGGGAGGGGCTCGGTTTTGGGGAGCAGAGGGATGTGGGGTTGGAGGGAGGCCGATGGAAGAAGGTTTAGGGGAGGGGATTCAATACAAGAAAAATAAAAAGAAAAGAAAAATTGAAGAACCGCGATACTTGGAATCCACTAAGATTGACGGGTAGTGCGTTTACCTTCCTCGGGTCTCTCCTCTCATGAACTCACCAAGAGATCAAACAAGTAGCATCAAAATTTTCATGAACAATTCATCATCCCAAAATACAAAACAACTAGCCTATAAATAGGCCTCATGAAAAGAAAAGAAATAAAAGACTAAAATGCCCTTCGGGCTATAATACTACATGGCCACCCGTAAGGGTATAAAGGGAAAAACAACAATATAAAATAAACTAGTATATAAAACATATAAATAAATAACTCAAGATCGTAGTCGTTGATCTCCGATGTCCTCATCAGCTCGTCTATAAATAGGCCTCATGACAAGAAAAGAAACAAAGACTACAATGCCCTTCGGGCTATAACATCACATGACCACCTCTAGGGGTAAAATGGGAAAAACAGGAATATAAAATAAACTAGTACATAAGACACATCAAAAATAAAATAAACTCCAGATCATAGTCGTTGGTCTTTCAATGTCCTCATCATTCTCCCCAGGTGGGAGAAAACTCGACTCCGTTGAGTGGGTGTTTCGAGAACATCTCGTGCATATGGGTCGACCTGCTATAGCTCCTCACGCTCTGACCACGTATCCTCTGACTTTGGTTTAGCTTTTCACCTTATCAGATATCTTCTTTGTCCACCCTCATTTGTGGAAATAATGCCATCACTCAAAATCAAGTCAACCTTCTCCGCTATAGGTATTTTGGGAATAATTTTGGGTGTGGAGGTAGGCTTTGGGATTCTCACAAGGTGGGGTCACACAAGGCTTAATTTGAAGTGGATTTGAGGTTTAAACTCTGGACCTTCATAGACTACTAAATCTTCTATGTTAGAAAAATGAATGAATGTTGAACTCTGCAAGCATATCCACCACGTAAGCATTGTCATTGATTTTATTGACTATTTTAACTAATCATGCATTTCTAGCATGTAATTCCTTTACAATTCCTTGTGGCAACCGTGCCGGACGAATCCGCACCATCATTGAATCACCAATCTCAAAAGTTTTAAATCATCGTTTAAATTCAGCATGAAGTCTATAATTATCATCTTTCTGTTCAATTAGGCGTGCAATTTTCTTAAGTAATCCATGACGATGCGATGTAAATGCGGCATGTTTTATGTGACCTCATATGTCCAAAGTTCAAGACTCAACAAGATAAATATTGGAATGATGTAATGCAAGAGATTTGATATGCATGATGGATGAAATGAATTGTGGACTCACACACAAATTTTAAACAGAGGAAAATTTTGGAAGACAACAGACTATAAAACACACACACAAACATACTAGATCACAAGCACACATAGATATGAATAAAGACGGATCATTTACCAAATGAGAGGACATAAAGTTTCCATGTTTAAAGGAACTGGTGCAAAAGGAGCAATGAAGACATCCTTAGCTATAAGGACATTTCTATAGGGAGTTTCGGCTAGGGTCACAGGTAGTCTCCTATGGGCAGTAGGGTAGCAAATTTATCCAACTAGGAGAGGGATGGTCCTTAACGAGGGAGGACAAGACTATAGAGGGCATGATGGAGGAATCAGGAATATGATATGACGATGGATCCTGACTCACAACCATAATGTGATAACCCAAAGAGTCACCATCAGGTATGGGACTCAAGAAATGGGATAGGGTATCCATAACAGAAGTGGGCACAACAGTTAGAGTGCGGACATGAAAGTATAGGCTAAGACTCTCTCTAACATTAAAGTCAGTACGAGGAATGAAGAGATAGGTTCAATCAAGAAAGACACACTCGCTCAAATGTAAATCTAGAGGAGCAACTCCTAAAATAGACTCCAATAAAACAAGAGGAGGCTCATTGTCCAACTGAGGCTCAGAACCTTTCAAATTCAAATTACTGTCTTCCGAACTCATATTACTATTCTTAATAGGATCTGTTTTGGTCATAACCCTAAGGTCAATGGATTCGGGGTCAATTAAATCAGGGTTTAACTCAGGTGGTAAATTCAATTGACTCGCTTCCAACTCGAGATTATCCACACTGCCATCAGACTTATCTGAAATTGAATCAGAATTATTCAGAGTTATCTTAGTAGGAGATATGATTGAATCAGAATCTTTCGAATTTAATTTCAATGTGTTCAAGGTCAGATCAGTTTCTTTCGAAATCAACTTAATATCATCCATGCAAACCTTATCCAAAGGGATACCCTTGAGAAGACTAGGATCAGGAAGGGCTAAGGTATCAAGGTTTAATGGTTCTAGATCTCCTAAATCAGTATTTAAATCATGTAGGGAGTCTAATGTAATCATTTCAGTCTCATTATCAAAGAATTCTTCGTTATTAGTGATATCATTAGCATCCACGAAATGGATGCACTCAGTCTCAAGTTCAGGGGATTTTTTCTTTTTAATGCATTTCTTTATTATAATTACACTTGCAGGGTCAAGGGCTGGAGAGGCTAAAGGTTGACTGGGATGGCTAGAAGTCGGTCCAAGTGGGGAGTCATATGGGATCGATCCAACAGAAGACCCAATAGAGGGTCGACCATCAAGGCTAAGTGAAGACCTATAGGGTGGGGCTGGGGCAGCAACCCTTATGTTACTAAGGGATGGGTGGCCTCGACCACAGTGATGTCCACGGGTTGTCCCAACAAAAGAGGCAGAATGGTGTTCCAGGTGAAGGTCACTAGGTGTTGGGGTCACTCCCTGATTAGGTACATGAGTGAGAGTGGTATGTCGGACAGGTTTAGGGTTAATCGAATAGGTAGGGATCTGAGTAACCGCCGCTTGGTAAGGACTAGAAGTCACGATATCAGATTGGAGTGTAACAGGTGAGTAGGACTGTCTTTCATTTGTAGGGTTCTTAAGAGTGTAGTGCCCAAAAGTTTCATGAACGGGGGGTGACCTAATCTTAAAATCAGATGATTGACCACAAGTAGGGGAAATATATTTTACTCAAAGTTCTCGTCTCATGTTTTTTCAATCGGAAGTAGGGTATTCACCACGAGACTCTTTATGATCTTCCCATGGTTTAAAATTGCGCAATATGAGGCTCGCCTTGAGGCCCGCCTTTGCGCAATTCTAGTAAAAAATGCCTCGATGCTTACGCATTGAGTTTTTTTTATAAGTCTTGCGCCTCAACTTGGTTGAGGCCCGCTTCGCCTCATTGGCATGAGGCTTATGCCTCACGCTATATATATTAAAAATTACATAAATCTTGAAGTAAATGCCCAACATTGGACTCTATAGGAGAGGAGGAATGGAAGAGAGCAGCTCACCATAATGATGATTCAAATGAAGAACCCCTTAGTGATGACAGTGCTTATGACTTATGGGTTTTTATGTGATATGACATTACTATTTATTTTTGGAAATTGGAATTATATATTAATGAAAAGAATACTGGAATTTGGGGAAGATAGAATTTTGAGTTGAACTATATTTCATGTTGTCTTATTATTGAGATATTTTGATTTTACTTTATATCTTATGCTTTTTTATGTTTTATATTATTCACTAATTAATATATAAAAAATTTATCATTTTATGTTTACGCAATCTTTTGATTTTGAGGCTTACGCCTCAAAACGCCTTGAGGCTTACGCCTCGCCTCACGAATGAAAAACGCCTCAATACCCGAATACGCAATTTTAAACATTGGATCTTCCAACCTCATTCAAAATTGGCGAGCACTACCGTTCAAGTGAGACTCAACAATGCTAACCTGGCGGGACTTAGGGATATCATGTGATTCAAAATAGTCCTCTAATTGTCTAACCCATTCTCTAAAGTAGTAAGGGTCCGAGGAACCATCAAAGGTGGGTAAACTCTAATGTGACTCTAAGTGAGGCCGTTGAGGCTTAGGCTTAGGTCTAGGTTGATAAGCAGAGTGGGGCATCTTCCAACTAGCATGATTGATCGAATGGGGCACGTACTTAGAGTTGGGAGAGTCAACGTGTTTCTCCTTCATAATTTTAGTCATAGAGCCTACTAGGTTAACTAGATCATCTAACTTCTTTTGAAGTCCTATCGAGTCCATGGGGAAGCGCTAAGTGAAACCTAATCAAGATTGGGTGTAAGGGACAGCACTTTACAAGGAGAAAACACCATTACGACTTGCTATATGGTGTAGGAAACGGTTTGGACAGCAAGCTACACTAGTGGTTTAAGTCACTAGGTGTTTAGGGAGGTTGCTAAGGCTTGGACAACACCCAAATCAAAGGTTAGACTCACTTAAATGCTACCAAACAATGTAGAATTTTGTGTGGACAGCAAACTATAGTAGTTGGGGAAGTTGCCTAAGTGTTTAGGATGTGTTTTAGGATGTGGACAACAACTAAACAGTAGGTTAGGGTCACCTAAAGCTCTCTCAATGCTGCAGAAATTTTCTTGACAGCTAGCAAGCATTACGAATTAAATTATCTAAGTGAATGTGTGCATGCAAACAAACATATAGTTGATTAGGTAGACTCCTAGGATGTTTTCTAGCATGTGTTACCTATGCTTATCATGCTCTGATACCAAGATGATGTAAAACGTACACGCAAGGATGACTAGATTAAGGAAGTTGCACGCTTAATTTTAGGAGCCACAATAATTATATCCTTTATATTGAATTGAAACGACAAGATAAAATACAAAGAACGATAAAACAAGTTTAGGCTAAATTGTATTGTGGGAAATATTTTTTTATATTTATATTTTTAAATGTTTAAATTTAAAAATACTTTCATTTCTCACGTGATTTGCTTTATTTATATTTTAAACATTTTCTTTCAATTTAATCTACATAGTCGGACATTATACCGCCCCGAGGAGCAGACTAATGTCTTTCTATTGATTTGAAAGAAAGAATACTATAAGTCATTCTTCTAATCAGATGCAGCATAGGGAATATACAAATCATCCCGAAGAATGACTCACATATTATCTTATCGACCCGATTAGATTAATGAATTATGAATTTATTTCCATTATCAAATATAGAAGATATTTGTCCTGCCTATGAGAGCAGATCAATCATCTACCTATCCTTTGATTATGGAAATAAATTTTTAAAAAAAATATATAAAGCACTAATTTACGTTCACAGATCTTTCCCCTACCTTAGAAAGGAAACTAAGATAGGATTTAGATTATTCTGGGATCTAGACTCCCTATAGAGGCAAGCCCCTATAGTTAATTACATATCCTAAGAGAATACTCTCGATTTAAATGAAGACTAATTAATTTTAAAATTATATATAAATTTAACTAAATATTTGGGCTAATTTAAATTTTCACGATCAGGCTTTAGATTATAGACTTTAACATTGAACTTGAGAGATTCAGAGTTGATTAGATTGAAGAAAGTGCAGAGAGAAGTATATACGATCTGGACTTACCACCTGCCTAGAGTGGGCTGCCAGCTAACAATCCTAATCACAACAATTCGCCGATGAATGCAAGATTTAAGATGACTCTATCCTAGGAATCAGGGAGTGGTTAAAGAATCTAAATCAAATGCAATAGAATATGCTTACAAAAACTAAAAATCTACTCGAATGCCAATGATGCATGAGACAGTTGTATGTATAAGAGCAAATTTTATTAATATCAAATTTATCGGTTACATCCCAGAATTTGCAATAAAGTAAAGGTGGCCATGCTCCACCGACAACAAACCTGGGTTCTAAGCCTATAAGAGAGTAGAATTAAATACAACTGTTTATGGTCTCCAGGCTCCAAGTCTTCTATGGAATTCCAAAAAGGAACGTCCTCCTAGTGGAAGATATTATTTTTTGGAGTCCCATTTGTATATGTATAAGTAGTTGTTTTTAATTCCTTTACAGACTTCAGATACTGTACAGACTCAATCTATATACAACAGATCTAAGAAAATAAAGCTTTATATTTTTTTTATAAGTACATCAGTCTCTATGTACATTCTACTTTGCAGGTAAGTAAAGTATAGAAAAGTAAAAGCAGTTTTATAATTATGCATGTTATGAGTGCGTTGTGAACAGTTATAAATGCAGGAAAGTAAAGACAGAAAGTAAAGTACACGGTCCTCACTTTATTCACTTCGCTCTCTGGTGTACAGACAGAAAATAAACATGTATGCTATGCAGTACAAGAAAGTAAGCAAACACACATAGGTGTCCTCTAGGCAAGACACCCGCAAACAAACCATAACAAACCACCGGCCTAGCCTAGGCTAGAGTTGGTTGTCCTAGCAAGCATCTAAGTGTGTAAAAGAGGTCGTGTGGCTCGGATAGGTCCTATAGGAATTATTGTTCAAGTTGCATGTATTATTAGAATTTATTTATTAAAGGCCGAAAGAGAATTTGATTAAAGTTTAAGTGAAGGATACTTGAATTTTAAATTATTCCAATTTTAGGATGTTAGAGTTATTTAATTTAGTTTTAAAGAACATATAGATTGATAACTCCCTAAGTGCATGAAGTTATCAATTTATAAGTCCTAGGACTTTCAAAATAAACACCCATCTTATATAGAAGACGGATATTCATCTGAGAGTCCCTAAAATTTTATTAGAGAGAGAAAGGGACCTTATGAATGCACTATTACGTGCCATCCCGAAGGAATCTAGCACGTCGTATAAGGTCGGTGTATTATTATATTTGTTTGAAATTCCTTAATCTGAATGTGTTAGTGCCTTCCTAAAAGGAGTCGTGCACAACACATAAAGGAATTCTTTATTATTTAAGTGTATTAAAAGGCCATTTAAATCAAAATGCCTAAAGCCCTCCAAAAGGAATCAAGCTTTAGGCATAAAGGCCTTAACCCATTTAATCTAAATTAATAATCTAATTTTATTATTAAAATAAATTTTAATCAATAAAATTATCAAATTAATTTAGTTTAAATGAATTAAAATTTAATTTAATTTTTAATGAATTTTATTATTAGAAAATTATTTAAAATTAAAATTAATACATTTCTAGTTTGATTTGATTTTAAATGAACTTATTTCATATTTTTGGTATTTATTAGAGTTTTACATGAATTTTAAAGCTTTTATTTAGTTAATGTTCATTAAGGGTACTTAGGAATGTAATTAGGATTTAAATGGGATTTAGGTTCAAAATTGATTTTAGATTGATTAATCATTTAGTTTAGAGTTTATTAGAATTAATATGAGTTTTTAAGGAATTTTATTTAGATTATTGTGATTTATTTAATTAAAGTTTAGGTAAGGATAATTGAGGTTTTTATTAAGATTTAATTTAGGTTTAATGATATTTAAGCTTGATCTTTGATTTTTGAAAGATTATAAATTTATTTTATAGTTGATTAGAATTTATTGAGATTGATTTAGATTTTTAGGAATTTTTATTTGTCTTATTTGAATTTATTAAAGCAAAAGAAGAAGACCCTCAATCTACTAGTTATTATAAGGTTGATTAATGTCAAATCGATGTGTATTAGATCATTGGGTACATGACACTAGTTTTCTAAGTTGATGTTTCATCCCAAAAGGGATGTATAAAGTGTATCCTAAATTGCTCTAAGTTTACTAAGACACCTTAATTATTGTCCTTAATGTCACTAGATTATAAGATAGCAATCAAGTTCTTCTAACCCTTGGACACTGATTATAATCACATCAATCCAATCATGAACAATGAAAGTGCTCCTAATATTCTATGGACGAAGTATAGTGAATTATTATAGTTATAGGTCATTTAATGACCTTTAAGCTTAAATAATTTACTATAGAGGAACATATATATCAAATTAAATTGAGGTGATTTTTGGGGTATATATACATGCATATATACATACATCTCTAAATCAACAATCAATCTAATTTGATAAGAATGATCATGTATAGCTTTACAGTTATTAATCTAAGTTGACATGATATTGAAAGTGAATTTTAATTGGATTATGCATGATCATAATCTGAACATATTTTTAGTGAAAGAGAACTTTACACTAAATCCATAGAACCCTAACATGCTTGAGATGGATTTAATTTGAATTATTCATGGATTTCCAAAAATCTAGATCAAAACTTGACCTGGATTTTTGTAAATTCATAAAATGAATGAAATTACATCAAATGGATTTAAGAAAATTATAGAAGGTCAACATTAGATCCTAGTATACCCCTGCCAAAATTTAGCTCAATACAATTTGTATATTTTTATTTAAAAATAAAATTTCGTTTTTTTGTATTATTGAAATTAATAAGAAAATATTAATCAAAATAATTTTTACTTATTTGTAAAATATATTAATTACAAATACGAACAAAACAAGCCCAAGAACTCTAAAAATGGATAAGAATTAAAATTCCTATGAATTTTTGAAGTTCTGGTAATTTTCTGAATTTATTTAGATGCTCTAAACACCCAGTCAAACGGCGGCGCTGACCGGGACACGTGGCGCACACGAGGACGGCCACGCAGACGGCGGAGGTCATGCGGGACCCACCACTTAACCAGCGCGGCAGGGTTTGCGACCGTTAGATCGATTTCGTTTCCAGATCTGACGGCTAAGATCGAACCCGCGGGATCAAGTCTGATCCAGAATGATTGAACGGCGGATCTAACTCCCACAGTTTAGATCTATAGTGAGGATCTGGTCGGATGAAGCTCTGACTAATCGCCATTTCATGGGGTCGAACGGGGTATAAGTCAGATCTAATCTCAGCCATTGATCTCATAAGAATGGATCGAACGGCTGGTGGCTCGTCTCTTCTATCCAAACCGAAAACCTAGGATTATTTTTGATTTCGTTTTCGCAAAATACTGGATGAAACATGTTAATATTTTAATCAGAGGTAGAATAGGGCGTAAGGAAGAGTGGGGGATTATTTTCTTCGCCATTGATGCAATATTTCGTGTTTTATTTAAGAACCTAGAAAACAAACCAGGGTTTAGGATATACCGAGATATAGTGAATGGATTTGGTTGATTTAAACACAATTGAAGTTGTAGATTGTCCACGTATTGATCTCCTTCAGACTTCGAGCTTGGAGGATCACTGGAAATGGAGTGGAGGGAGCTTGGACGGAGGTGGCTTCGGTCCTTCGTGCTCCTTGTCGCCGGCAATGTCCAAACGATGGGAAGAGGCTGGGAAGAGTTCCTGGGAGCTCAGGGAAGCAAAACGAAATGCTAAAAGCTCTGGGGATCCACTAGAGTGAGAATGGCTTGGAATGGCCAAATCCCGTCCATCTTGCCTATTCCAGGTGTGGGAGCTTGTTTGGACTGCTGAGATCATTCAAGGCGAATGCTAGGATGTTGGATACCTGTCTCAAGTGGTTAGAAGGACAAGGGAAGTGGCTGTACTGACTGAGGTGTCCAGAAGTTTGTCTCCACATGAGGGGGGGGGGGGGGGGGGGGGGGGAACCATGAGCCGTTAGGGCTGACCTGGAAGCATGCCAGGCATTGGGTTGGGTTGGGTTAGTCTCCTGGAAGTTTCTGGAGTCGAGTTGAAGGGATGGACTGGCTTGTTTTGGAATGGGAGAAGTGATTTGGTCAGGTTGACCAAATGAACTCGTTTGAGCTTTTGATTGAGCTAGGGAGTAAGCCAGGGCCTGGTTTGGGTTGAATTGAGTCCAGAGATACTTCTAGAATTGATTCTAGGTGTTAGATTGGGCTGGATGGGCCTTGGCTCATTGAATGGATTGGTTTGACCAAATGAGCCTATTGAACTTTTGTTGACTCTTTGACTGGTCAACAGGGATCAAGCCGGCTGAGGTGAAATTCAGACAGGTTATAGAGTCCCTTCCAACAGCTAGATGAGCCTGATTTGGCTGGGTAAGACTTGGTGGATCGGGTTGACCAAATGGGCTCATTTGAGCTCTCAGTTGACCATTTGACTGGTCAATAAAAGTGAAGGGGGCTGAGGTGGCATCCTGACAAGGCCTAGAGTGAACTTAGATTGTTAAATGGGTTTGATTTGGGCTGGGTTGATTGAGTTGACAGGTTTTGATCAAAGAAATGATTTTTTTAGCATTGAGTTGACCAGTCAACTTAGTCAATAGTTGATGAAATCAAAATGATTGGTCAAGTCCTAGCCACTAAGAGAAGTGCTTGAGGAAATTTAATGAAGTTTAGAAGTAATCCAAAATTGAATTGAAAGAAAATTGATTATTTGATGATCCACTGAACTAGCCTGAGCTAGATCAATTGATCATCTTGATCAATCATTGTTTCAAGGGTTTGAATATGATGGACTTGGTGTAGGAGACTCCTAGTGAAGAGATTTAAACCTTGACTGAGGTCTGAGATAATCAGTTTACTATTTTGGAATATACACTAGGCTAGGTGACTGTAGTGTGAGGCTGCAATAGCAGGTGATTGAAATTTGAGTGCCTGTTGAATGCTGGATTGAGATAATTAAGATTTGATCGATTGAATGGAATTCATGGTTGATTGATTGATATATTGATTTGAATGCAGGTTGATTGAGTGGTTTGATTTTTTAGGTTGGATGATTGATAATTAGATTTGTTGAAGTGATTGACAGGTGGCAGGCTATCAACCACTAGATGTAGAATCAGGAGTATGAGGTAATACTTGGAGACCTCATACAAAAATGAGGTCAACACTTCCTATAATGATTAGGAATTTTGTCTTATGTTACTAAAAGTAAAAATGCAATGTGGTCCCTTAACTAAGTTGGTTTTGGAATATTATGGCACCTCATCTTTTTCTTAGCAATATATTCTTGAGTGGAACCTCATCATCAACATTATCTTCTACCACTCATTGATCATTATCAATACATTCTTTCTGATCTATAGTTGAATTAGGTACCTAAGTAGAAGTGATCTCTCTCTATGGAATAAATGGAGTTGCATTAAACTCTAATTTCTATTGTGTATTTATGATAAGGTGATAAACATACTTTATAACCTCAACCTAATAGACTCTATCTAGCCCAACATTAGATAACATCGATCAAACTTTCTCCACCAAAGTTTTGTTCATCCTCTCTGCCACCCCATTCTACTATACTGCCCCTCGAATATGGAAGTGGTGCTCCATACTACATCTCTAGCACTCTTATAAGAGTACATTTGATGTGTATTCACCCCCATTATAATGGATCTAATACATTGGATCCTTTAATTAGCCTCAATTTTAATCCACTTCTTTTATGTTATGAAAATCTATAGTACCTTATTATTATGCTTTATGGTGTACACCCAAACATATCTAAAGTAATCATCAATAAAAGAGAAAATATTTTCACCTACTGATTGATACTATCTTCGTTGGGCTTCATATATTTGTGTGAACATCCTCAAGAATATCTTTTATATTGTAGATAATATTACCAAAGGATACCCATGTTTTCTTGCCAAACAAACAATATTAATAAAATTCAAGCTTGCAAGTGCTCACTCCTTCAACCAATCCTTTTTTCACTAAAGCCATAAGTGAAGCCTCTCCAGCATGAGCTAGCCTCTTATGCCACAATGTGGTGACATAAAAAGGATCATCTATAATAATAGCCATTTTAATTACTGTTCAACCCTAAAGATAGAAAAGTTTGTGTTGACAAATTCCCTTCAGAAAAAGGAGTGCTCCATGATATATCTTTAGAACTGCTGCCTCAATAACTACGTACCTTATAGCTCTTCATCTCTGAAGCCCCAAAAGACAATAAATTCTACCTAATATTTGGAATGTGTCTAACATCAATGTGCTCTCTCACAACAACATCATGTATTATGATAAAGATGCTCCATATACTAATAGTAAGGCAAGCTTGATTATTTCTCATACTCAATTCATCACTATAAAGCTCCCAATAGGTACAAGCCACTCTTGATTGTGACAAATATGATATGTAGCACTAGTATCTAGAATCCAGCATGAGTCATCTGTATAAAATATGAAAAATCGTTGATAAAGATACATCAAGGCCTATGTCATACTTTTTCACACTAAGGTTTATCTTTTCCTCAAAACTCTCTTCCCTTCTCCTTCAACTTCAATCAATATTTCTTCCAATGACCAATTCTCTAAATAGAATGCATACGGTATCTTCCCACGAGACTTTCTTTTGCTGTCACTGTCACTTCCACATTGTTTTATTCTTCTTCTTCTTAGATCTTCCTCGTTGGAGTGTGAGATCCTTGACTGAACCCAACTTAGTAGATTCTTTGTCTTTATGATAAAACTCATGATTCAACAATGTCGTAGCCACCTCACAATAAGTCAAGACTTTCTTCCAATGAATGAGTATCATCATGAAGTTTTCGTACTCATCCGGAAGCTAATTTAATAAAAGGAGTGCCTTGTCTTCATCTCCAACATCCTTATCCAAATTTAATAAATCTACCAGCGCCTTTGTAAAGTCATTTAGATGCTTATCAGTAGTATACCCATGTATCTTCTAAATTATTTAGAGCAAACATATGATATTGACACAATTCTTCATGCTCTTCATTAAATAATTGTTCTCTAAAATCTTTCACAATTTCATAGCAGAAGTATCCATCATCATCTCATACTTGTTATCCTTAGATAGACGCTTTTTGATCAAGCCACATACTCTCTAGTTTATTTTTAGTCAATCTCTCTTTAATATCTCATTAGGACGTTTATCATTATTTAGAAATTTCTTCATATTTAACGAGCACAATACATCTATCAGCTCACATCTCCATATTCCAAAGTTTTCTTTGTAATCAAATTTCATCACATCGATCTTAATGGGATATGTAATCACTTGATGGATCACCACCTTCTACACCGTCGAAGTGGATGGATCCATAGCTCCACTGAACTTCATATTATATCCATAAGAACCTACCTTATTGATTCCAATAACGTTCCAGAACAAAAATCAATAGCCCTTACTTGCTCTCTATCTTGCTTGATTCACCCAGGTCATGTCTCAGATTATACACGAAGAGGACTCGTTTGTCTCTTCTAGCCACCTACAGGAAGCATGCACGAATAGGAACCAAAGGACTCCCCTTTCACTTCCATCTCCTTCCAAGTACGTGTGCAAGGGGTGCCGCTAGTCTGTTTTAGCTGTGCATATTCAAGGCTTGATTTTCTTGGATAAGTGTAAGGTTCCTTATGTTTTGGGTGGGTAGTTGTTCTGGGTTTGGTTCTAGTTTTTTTGTGGGTTTTTTGGTGTTGGTGTTGTGTGGCTGTTTTCTGTTTCTTCTGGTGGTTGTGGTTTTTCCTGGGTCTGCTGGTGGTTGGGTTCTGGAGGTTGGTCTTTGCTGGGTGTGGGTCGTTGGCTCTCCTGTCTTCCTCTTATGTCTGGTTGTTGGAGCTGGTTTCTTTGTTTGCTGGAGTTGGGGTTTAACTCCCTGTTTTGGCTGATGGTGGTGGGGGTTTTTCTGATGGGGGTTGATATTTTGAATCTGGGGGATTGGGAGGTTGTTGCTGGCTGTCTTTGGAAGGGGGTTTGTTTTGTGCTGATTGGGTTTCCTCTTGGTTGTGATGGCAGCGGCTGGCCGTTGCCTGGGTATATTGGGAGTATCTCCTTTAATTATTTTGATTTCCTGTTTTTCCTTTCCTTCATGATTGTTAGCTTAATCTCTTTTCGAGTACCTTTGTTTGCCTGTTTTGCAGGTTTTTGGAGCTGTGCGCTCGTTTTGTGCAGGGTACGTGTGCTGATTGTGAGATTAGGCTGCCTTTTTGGTTCCTTTATTGTGTTTTTTTGGGAACTTAGAATGTTATTAGGTTTCTTTGTAATTTTTCTTAGTAGGGATTTCGGGCTCTTAGGTTTTCTTTTTTATTTTGACTGTAGCTCTTTGAGCGGTAGTGAGCTAGAAATCCCTTTAAGGACTCTGTAATTTTCCCTTATATTAACTCGTAGGCCCGTTGGTGGGTTTCCCCTAAAAAAAAAAAAAAGGGGTGCCGCTAGTCTCCTCCTCATCAAATGCCCAATGGAATCATGCATGTAGAAGTCGCTTGCCCCAGGCCCTTGCCCTAATATCCATCAACCCAGCCCGAATGACAACCTGCGATCAGGCCTTACACTTGTCCATAGCCTCTACTTGCACTCTTCAAGGCCACCCACCGATGTTGCTGCTTCCACATGCATCCCGTGTCTATGATCTACACGCACGTGCTAGAGGCACAACTTTATTGCCGCACGGCTAGGCTCCCGCTCCTGGCTTCAACGCAAATGGCCTGTGCGTGTGAGCTTCTACCCTTATGTACGCAATTCTCTTCCATGCGCAACTAAGCCACAAGGTGTTTGCGGCCCATGCTTCTCCATGTCCGCTTTGCTCGACTAAAGAAAAATTAACAAAGATCTCAAATTGCCAAAAAAATCACACAAAAAATTTAGATCTGATGCTAATTGTTATGCAAAATAGTAAAAAATAACACAAATCATATAACTAAACACAATGAATACGATGCAATTTATGTGGTCCGATGAAGAATCACCTATGTCTACGAGAAGGGGATGATTTTACTATATTATGGAGAAACATGTTAAAATTGCTCTCTTACTCTTATAGCATGCCTCAAACTTATATTTATAGATTTAAAACAAAATTAAAAAGAAAAACTTAATTAATGATAATCTAATCATGCCAATTTGATCTCCCAATCAGTGTTTTTTTAATCAAAGCCAATAAATGCTTTCCAAAATAAGGTTGGATTAGATATGGAAGGATTTTTATAACACAATTAAATTTAAAACACAAGTAATTATATCTACTCCATACAACATAACTAGGGCACTTAATCCAACAATTTCCATATTAACACTGTAACATATAAGATAAATATGAAAACATTGAAGGAATAGAGATCTAAGCATGCCATATTTGGAAAAAGTGAATACTAATTGATGTCTATCGAATCACCCTTAGCTAAATCTAGATGAGTGATAAAAAAATAAGAAGAAAATATTCTACAAAGTTAAATAATGATGCATTTAGTATAGGCATGCATATTATTAACACAATGTAGTGACTCCATTAATATCATGTCTTCCATAGTCCAGCCAAACCAAATAGCTATATTAAATGATTTCCTTCTTGGTTTGAAGATGATCGTGATGAATTGGCATAAAATGAGCAAGATTAAGACTTTTGTTGAAATCAGTTCAATATTATCACTATAGTAAAAAGTAGCCCAAAACTAATGCAAGTTTTTAAATTTAAATCTAATAAATTTTTTTACTTATTTGAAGAAGAATTTTTGAATAATCTTATTGGCTTATCTGTCAAATGTAATGATGACACTTTAAGGTTTTTTGTTAAAAAATTTTAAAGTTAAATGCAATTGAGTTCTACAGTAGACCATAGAACAAGAAAAGATAAATGATGTTGAGATCGACTTAATACAATTGAAGAAATACTTATACATCATTATATAAGTATAAAAAATAGCATTAATTGGAACTAAGAGAAGAGTAAATTACTGTAGCTATATATAAATATTAACAGAAGATATAGACATATATATAGAGCAAGGATGAAGGAAGAAATGCATCCAACAGGTTGTAATCAGATGTAGAAGTAAACGGCTCAGATATAAAGAGATTTGTAGGTGACGATTAAGAGCAGAGATCGTGAATATTGAAATGTAATGTAGTAGATTAAGACTTGATATCATTAGAAGTAGTGGTAGAAATTGGCCTGTTATTATCCCCTGCAAATTGATGAGCTGAGATATGATTGGAGAGTCAATTTATCCCAAAGAAGCAAAATTCTGCTATTGGTATAATAGAGCTTTGATGAAGATATCAGTTGTTTGATCAAATGAAGAGAAGTGATGAATCAAAACTGTTTAAGAATTTATGTACTCTTGAATGAAATGATGATCTATTTCAATGTATTTTTTTACGCATGAAAGACTGGATTATATGCAAGTGAAATTATTAACATATTGTCACAATAGATAGGTATTGGACCAGAGAGCTATGTACCAAAATCTTGAAGCATGCGTCAGAGCAAGAAAGACGAAATTATGTGGTAATTCCATGAGATTGTGAAGAAGCAAGGTGGTTCCAATAATATCTTTGAAATTTAAAATCATTATGGGGTCACTGATTTGAGTGCATTAAAGGAATCAGTCATAGTCCTTGCACTTGATGTAATCATTATCTATAAGCATATATAAAGTTTTAAATGAGATTTTGATTAAGATTATGAATAATAGATTATTTTGTATGATTTTTCAAAAGCATGTTTCTAGATTAGAGTAATTTTTTTGTAGCCATAATATCAGTGATGATTTTCTCCAAGCTCATGAAATGATGCATTTGAAGAGTATGGTTTCGTTTGGGTCACCTTTTTTACTATTTCTTAAAATAGCTTTTTTGTATACAAATTAAAACTTTAATATTAAAAAGCTGCTTTAAGCAACAAAAAGAATGCCATCTCAAACAAAGCCTAAATTTAGAGGTAATAATGTGCTTATGAAGTTGGACAGAGAAAAAAACATATGATAAAAATTATGAAATTTTTATAGAAATTTATGCCAAGAAAATAAGATGATTCTAAATTTTTTTAATTTGTTTTAAGATAAGAATAATACAAAATTTGAATGATTAATCATTTATTCATTCATCTCAAAGTAAATTCAACAATTTTAAAGCTCATTTGATCATTTTTTTTTTTGAAAATTTCCACCAATTATATTGAGAAAGTTTGTTTTGTTGCAACATAGGAATCATAAGTTTCAGCTACCATATCCAACTGCTGATTTCAGTTGATTTAAACGGTTTGAGTACTTGATTTTTTAAAGCTTCTAAGAGATTGTGTTAAGGTTATCCCACATGGAGCTTATCTCCTAATACTTCTTCTTAGCTCATTTGTTAAGTAAATGAGTTGAGCTTGAACATATAAATATATATATATATTTTCTCGTTTAAACAAGCTGAACACAAATAAGAGTCGACTCAATTATGTTTTTCAGAAAGAGCTCTCTCTCTCTCTCTTTCTCTCTCTCTCTCTCTCTATAAATAATAAAGTTCATTTTACCCAGAATACATATCGATAATAAAATCCACGGAATATAATTAAGAAAATTATGAAATATTTGTATTTTAAGTTTATGAGCCTTAAAAGACTTTCTATTTTATAAAATGACTAACTTAGGATAGTAACGTTTTGAAACACGGTCATGTTACTAAATTTTCTGTCAAATTTTCTTGGGAGAGGTAAGACTTAGAAGGAAGTGGTCTTCTTGGACAATAAATTGCTTACATTATCAGCTTTCTTTCCTTTGCTGGAGAATGTTTACTGATAGTATTTCAGTCGTTTAAAATTGAAATAGATGCGAATTGCTTTGGCCTCTGAAGAATCTTAAATCTTTTTGATTTTTTACTTAGTCTTAATGTTTTAGAGAATGTTGATATAGAGTTTGCCTCATCTGAATATAATTGATTAGATGGATGCAATCTGAATACCTTTATTTTATATTTGACTTGAAGTTGGGTTCTGATTTGAGCATCTGGAACAAGAAAGAAAATTTTTGGTGACAAATATTGATTAAAATGAATTAAAGAGAAGGAAAGTTTAGGTGGTACCAATAATAATTTTCGAAGTTATGAGGAAAGTCAATATGGGCTCACTGATTTGAGTGCATTAAAGGAATCTGTCATAGTCCTTACACTTGGAAAAATTTCTCACTGATATAATAATATTATCCACCGAAAATATTAAAAAAAATATAAAAAAGTTGTATTTTAAGTTTTATGAGCCTTAAAAGACTTCCTATTTTATAAACTGACAAACTTAGGATATTACCTTTTTGAAACACGGTCATGTTACTAAAATTTCTTTCAAGTTTTCTTCGGAGAGGATAAGACAAACAAGAGAGAGCTGTAGCAGGAAGAGGTCTTCTTGGACAATTAATTGCTTCATTATGAGCTTTCTTTCCTTTGCTGGAGAATGCTTGTTGACAGTATTCCAGTTGTTTGAAATTGAAATAGATGCAAATTGTTTCGGCCTCTGAGTGTCAATGTTGTTTCACTAAAGAATCACAAGTCCTATATATTTTTTTTACTCAGTCTTATTGTTTTAGAGAGTGTAGAGATAGAGTTGCTTCATCTGAATATTATTGTTTCAGAGCAAATATAAATAGTTTTTGCAAATTGGAAGTATTCATCAGATCTGGTTTTTGTAAATCACTTCAAAATTTTGATCCCATTCTTGATTTCCTGTTTCACTTTGGGCTGCTTGATAGCAAGTATTTAGAATTTAGATGCATTTTTCATGTATTGCAAAATATATTCAATGTATTTGAAGCACTCAAATTGTTTGGTTAGATGTAAAATGTGATCACAATATCTTTATTTTGTTTTTGGTTTGAAGTAGAATGAATAAAATTTAAATAATATTTTTAAGGCACATATTGGGAGCAACCGTGACAGCGAGGTGGCTACAAAAATAAATGAGATTACTAATTTAACAAGTAAAAGTGGATGGCAATAGCTGGGCCGGTAATGTGGTGAGTGGTGTAGGATTGCGGCCTAAGTTGATCGAGACAACGAGATCGATAATGATTTGATGAGCGATGAATGGATGCAAACAACATTGACATGAGCGGTGGTGATGACTAGAAAGCAAATGATGCCTAAGCCTAAGAGAAAAACAATTTGTGATTTGGTCAAGAGATGACTCAATGATGAAGCATGCACGAACAAGAACCAAAGACTCCTCTTTCTCTCCCATCTGCTTCTAAGTATGCACAAGTGGTCTTGCTCGTGTCCTCCTGATCAAATGCCCACGAGAACCATGCATGCAGAAGTCGCTCATATCAGGCCCTTGCCCACGTACGCGTTCGCTCAGCCCATATGACAATGCGTGATCAGACCTTACGCTTGCCCTAAGCCTATGCTTGCACTCCTTAAGGCTACCCAATGATGTTGCTGCTTCCATGAATCTAAACGGATTATCCTGAACGATATTGATCGTCTAGCATGGATGCCCTAATCATGGAGTCTATTTTTAATTGATTGTCTAATACGATTTCAAATCATCTTGTACGTTTAGTTCAAAAATTGAAAAATACTCTAACTCACCAAATTACTCCCCCCTGAGTATGTGTGTACAAGGTTACTTAACTTGGGGTCCACCATATTCAAGATTTGACTCAAGAAAAGAAAAAAAAAATACATTGAAATGAAATTACGAGTAGACTCAACCCTAATTTATTCGATCTTGAGCTAATTTACATTACAACTGATCTTTGTGGACTTGAAAGGTTAGTAAGATGGGTAAATAAAATAAATTTGCAATAATAGTAATGGTAAATAAAAAATAATATTTGTTATCATCAAAATCATATTATTTTGATCCAGATTTATAATAATCTCATCTTTTTTTATGATGAAAAAAATTGTTGTTAAAAATTTCAGATCAAGAAAGAAATAATAATTTTTTTAATTAAAGAAAAAAATTGAGACATAAAAATAATAATAGTATAACAAAGTAAAAGTAAATTCAAGTAAAAATAAAAGCAAACAACACACTACTCCCCCTTTTGACATCACAAAAAAGGAGAAAACAAGAAAAATAGTAAACATAATAAAATACAGAAAACAGAACCACTACAAACACAAAACCAAACACTAAAAAACTAGTAGAAAGAGGAACCCTGATTAGGTGGAGGTGGTGGTGCTGGCTACTGAAAGTATCGGTGAAGAGAAGAAAACTACTCGCCAAACCAGTCTATATCCTGGTCGTGCTACTACTGCTACTAGGCCACGTATGCTTCAAACCGAGCTACATCCTGATTATGTTGTTGCTCTTGCTCGATGACATAGGACTCAAATCTGGCTTACCACTGGTCAAACCTCTGAACCAGTTGATCGATATGGGAGTGTTGGTGGATAGGGACATGTGCCAAAATATGTTCTTCCTCTTCTACCCCAATTAACCTCATAGTGCACTGGGTGATGACGAGTACTATTAAGGATGTGGAAGGAACAATTTGAGTAGAAAATAGGGAAGTGATCAGGTGGGTATGGATACTGAAGGTTGAATTTGATTTTGAGGGTATAGGCTATGATATGTCTTAATCTAGATTTGGCTTTCTTTTATGGATGAGATCCTTAATGCTGGTTAGATGTTCAATGTAGCAAATTAAAAGATCAATGACAATCAAATCTTGATAAGCCATTATGTAGTAGGTGGTTAGTGATAGGATTGTGGTAATATGGATCTGATCCCTAGCTTTAGGAATAATGGAGGTGCAAAGAATGTGCTGGGTGGTTCGGGCATCTTTCAGTAAGGAACTAGTTGTAGTGTCATGAAAGGGGGCATTTGGTTTGTTGAAGAAGGGTATTTGTAGGGCCCTAATTAAAGTTAGGATCTGAAGCCAAAATATGAAGTTTTTCTCCAATTGTGGAAAGGTGGAGAAATTCATAAAAATCTTGATATGTTTTTTCAACAGGGCATCGATTAACATACGATTGTAGCGTAGTAAAATAAAAATTCAGACGGTGATTGGCAAAAAAAATTGAAAAGTAGTTCAGAATTAAAGAGGAATGTAAGTGTGAGAATGAAGCCAAGAGTGGTGCAGGAAAAGAGGTCTAATACCTGGTCTAATACCTGATAGTTCATCACCTTTTGATTAACAATCTTTGAGGGATTAATCCTTACAGATTTGTAGCTAGTGTAAGTAGTTTCATCAGTTGCTTCAATAAAGTTAGAATTGACAGAACTCATAGAAGAGCTATCTGTGAGGGCATGAGTTCATTTACCGCCAACCATATTTAGATATTGAAGTTTTAATTGAGAGAAAAGGGAATTAGGATGCTTGGTGTGAAGAAAACTTTGAATTTGTGCTGTTTATTTAGGATCGAGAATACCATCCAAAACAATCATGAGATCATCCAGGATGATCATACACAATAATGTCGTCTAGAAAATCAATCAAAAGTTTGATCTTATTATCCAGGACGATCAGATATCATATGGGATAATTAGACACAGGGAGATCGTCTCGAGTAATCATCCTGTACGAATGTTGAATAAATAGATCATACAAGATGAACACATGTATCATCCATGATGATGTGTAATAATGGATCAGCCTAGTAGCATTCAAATAATCCAACTATTTCTATCGCGCGGATCATCCAGTATGATGGATGAATCGTATGGGGCGATCACCAATAATTGGTTTAGATTAGTAGTTGGATGTGTTATGATCAAAAAGGTATATCTTTATTCATATCATACAGGATGATGTGCATCATCCTAGATGATGTGAGCAAAACAAGAATAATTCAAGACATAGAGAGTGATGATTAGGAGTTCTTTAAGAAAAAAATAAAAATACAAAAGGAGCATATAAAAACACCAAAGAAAAGATATAAACCAATAAAAAAATAAAAGAACACAATTTTTTTTTTTTTGGAATCGATCAACTTTAGTAAATCATAAATTTCTCTCGTGAGTGTATTAAAAATTAGCAAGAAATGAATTAACAGTACTGAATTCTGAAAAAGGTAGGAAATCAATTTTGTTGACCCTAGCTTATACTCCTTGTAGGTTAAAAATCCTTTTAAAAATAATAATCTAATTTAGAAAAGAAACCAGATAAGAAAAGTGATATGTTAAAATTTTGTTCCAGAAAAAAATATCTGATAGAATAATATTACAAAGTAATCAATCAAAATTATGAGTTTCAAAAATCAATTATTTGAAGATATTAAGTAGCACATGAATTCTTATAAGATTTAAAGATTTAAAAGGGAAGGAAGCTTATTTTTATGGTCTTATTTTGTGCCTCTTTTTTAATTATGTAGTGCATTTTATGTATCTTTTAAATTCTGATAAATTTTGGTGTATCATGCAATTACTTGGTGATCATTGTGCATCTTTTTATTTTTTTTGGGCTCAATTTATATCTCTTATCATTTTAGCAAGCTAGCGTCCTTTGAAAACCTTTAAAGACTCTCTATTATGAGATTATCTTTTAGATATAAGAGAAGAAAACTCTCTAGTATAAGGAAGAGTAAATCACAAATTAGAATATTAGCCATATGATAAATGCAACAATCTGATCAATAAAACTTGAAAGTGATTTAATGACTTTGAGCATTATTCATATGAGATAGATTACTGTAAGAAAATAAAATAGATCTCAACTTCAAAGTCCAACTTTTAATTTAAAATAGACTTTGCTTCAAAAAGAAAAATACAATGCTAAAGGATTTAGAGGTAGAGAAATAACCATCTATATTTCTTCCTTTAATTGATTTAGGAAAGTCAATCACTGCTTAAAGTTTTTTAAAACCAAAAGCAAGTAAAAAATGACATTTACGAAATTAATATCAACAATGGCCATTAATCTAATTCATAAAAAAACATTAAATAAAAAAAGAAGAGAAAAATAAAAAGGTGTAAAATAGAAATACATAAATAGAAACAAACATACAAATAAACAAAAATAAAAATATCAGAAAATAGAAAGCAGCAATTTTAACTATTAATATCTATGACACCTAATCTGGTTCTTAAGATGCTGAAAGTTTCAAATGCTAGTGATTTTATAAAAAATATCAACAAGTTGATTTATAGTGGCTACATGGTGTAACTCTATGTCTCCATTAGTAATATGGCCCCTAATGAAGTGATGCCTTATTTCAATGTGTTTGGTCTTGGCGTTTAATTGGTTTCTTTGAAATGCAGATGAAACTAGTGCTATAACATGGGATTGAAATTATGTCTACAGGTAATCCTAAATCTAGAATTTGTTGCTTTAACCAAAGGACTTGGAACACACAACTTCCTTGGGCTCTTTACTCAACTTCAATAGTGGACAGGAAAACTACGTTCTATTTTCTAATGTACTAGGAGACTAAAGATTATCCTACAAATTGACATGTCCTAGAAGTGCTTTTTCTATCAACTCGACATCTTGCAACATTTTAATCAGAATATTTTTTTTATTTCAAAGAAGGTTATATATATAGGATACCAAATTCCTAAGTCTTAGGTCCCTAAGAGATATCTAAGGATTATCTTAATAATAGTTAGGTGGGACTCTTTTGGACCAGCTTGAAATTTAGCATAGAGATAAATACTAATATAATATCAGGTCCGATAGCAGTTAAGTAAAAAAGTGATCCAATTATTCCTCTGTATTTCTTTTGATCAATAGATTTTCCATTTGAATTCATATATAACTGAACAGTAGAACTCATGGGAGTATGGGTTGGCTTGGCTTTATCCATTTCATATTTTCTTAATGTATTTTGATTTACTCAAAAAAATTTCATCATCCATCTATCTTATGCTAAAACCTAAAAAATAAGTTAATTCTCCCATCATACTCATCTTAACTTCCTTACTCATTAATTTTGAGAATTTATCACATATATTTTTATTAAAATATTTAAACAGAATATCATCAACATAAATTTAGACAATAAATAGTTTATCTCCTACCTTTTTTAGAAACATAGTAGTGTCTATGCTCCCCTTAACAAAGGTTCTTTTTATTAGGAATGAGCTTAGCCTATCATACCATGCTCTGGGTGATTGTTTTAGTCTATATAATTCCTTTTTTAATTTAAACACATGATTGAGAAATTATGAATTTTTAAAAGCATGGGGGTTATTCAACATACACATCTTCCTTTATCACCACATTTAGAAAGGCACTCTTCACATCCATTTGATACAGTTTGAATCCCTTAAAATAAGCAAAGATAAGTAGCACTATAATAGTTTTCAATCTAACTATAAGGGCAAAAGTCTCTTCAAAATCAATCTATTCTATTTGATTATACCTCTTAGACATCAATCTTGCCTTATTCCTTACTACTACCCCAAAATCATTCATTTTATTTTTAAAAACTTATTTAGTTTTAACCACACTCCGGTCCTTAGGTCTTTTAACTAGTTCTCAAACATCATTCCTAACAAATTGATTCAGTTATTCTTACATGGCTAGGATCCATAATTCATCATATAGGGCTTTATTTAGTTTGGTGGGTTCGATGATTGAGATACATGCAGAGTGGTTTACTTCTTTTCTAAGTCTATGCTTAGTTTTAACACCTTCAAATGGGTCTTTTAAGATAAGTTTTTTAGGATGAATTGAAGAATATCTCCATTCTCTAGGCAAAGTATTTTCAGGTTCAACTCTATCCTTAAGATTTATAGATTCTAATCTTTGGGTGACTTCTTTAACATCTTCTTCTTCTATCATAAACTATCCAAAATTATCAAATTCATTAAATACAGCATGAGTGTCTCTTTTACTAGTAGTGTTCTTTTATTGAAGACTATATAGATTTTTTCAACACTTGAGTAACATTGGAACACTCCTTCATTAAATTTTGGGTCAAAATTTTCTTGTTAAGACTTCCTATTATTTAAAATGAACACTTTACATCCAACGACATGGAGGTAAGAGAGGTTGGATGTCTTACCTTTTAGAATTTCATAGGGTGTCTTGTTCAATTTGGATCTAATATTCACAATATTCAGAAAATAATAGATTGTATTCACCACTTCTGCTCAAAAGTATTTAGAAAGTGAGTATTCAACTAATATGGCTCTAACATCTTTTACCAGGGTCCTGTTCTTCCATTCAGCTACCATACTCTACAGAGGGGTCTTAGGAGCTTAAAAGTTATGGTATATCCCTTACTCTTCTTAGGAGCTTAAAAGTTATGGTATATCCCTTACTCTTTATAGAAAGATTTAAATTTTTCATTCTCAAATTCTCCACCATAATCGTTATGAATAGTTTGAGTTTCTCAACCTAACTTCCTTAAAATCCAAGTGAAAAAATACTTAAACTCCTTGATGAAAGTTTGTTAGGGATATTAAGCTCTTATGAACTAGCCCAAGGCTAACAAAGAGAGGGGGGGGGGGGGGAATTGAATTTTGTTAGGGATATTAAGCTCTTATGAACTAGCCCAAGGCTAACAAAGAGAGGGGGGGGGGGGGGGGGGGTGAATTGATATTTTAAAAAGTTTCTCAATCAAAACACAAACTCAAACCAAACTAAAATTCATCACAAAGAAAAATCAAAGCGTGAAAATTAAATGTGAAAAAAGCAGTAATAGAGAACACAAAAATTTATAATGGTTCGATTAACTTGACCTACATCCACTCCTTGGAGCCTCTCCTCTAGGTATTGTACTAAACTTAGTGACTCTCCTTTTGCTACCCACAGCAAGGTAGAGAAGCCTTTACAAACCTCCTTTCCACCGACACCGGTGAGGTAGAGAACCCAACTCCTTTCGCTTCCTCCTGAAGCAGCCAGAGAACCTCGATCGGTTATTGAAGTAGGCCTCTCTAGAACCTTCAAGGAATAGGGATGACGACCAAAGAAGATGACTAAGATCCTTGCTTGGAGCAACCTTTATGAAACCTCTCACAAACTCCCCCTAATAAGATCATCTCTCTCTCCCTTTCTCTCCCTCTCCTCTAGGCTCTCCCAGTCAAGACAACAGCAAAGGATGCACTCTTGGGTAAAATAAAAGGTATTATATAGAAGAGCTTCGAAATAGCTCTTAATTGCAATAAACTAATATTATCATCCAAGATGATCTAAATATCATCCTGTATGATCAGTGCAAATTTAGCTCAATCAGATTGGATGATTTGGGAAGATTAGAAGGTTAATTTATTTATATCATCCAGGATGATAATATATTATCCTATACGATTAGTTCAATTCGTTGTATATCATCCAACACATCGCCCTTGATGGATGTATGGACGATGAAAAAAATTGCTTTATCATCCATGATGATTTCACGATCGTCTAGGACGATTAGTAAAAAATGATGAATATTGTCCAGAACATTGCCTTGAATGGATGTCTAGATGATGAAAAAATAACTTTATCATCCAAGCTGATCTCCCAATTTTCCCAAATAATTAGTTTAATTTAGTACATATCGTTTAGAGCATCGCCCTGAATGGAACCAGGCCGATTATACATCAACCAGAAAGAACTAAGGTTTGTTTAACTAATCGTTCCAGACGATCCTACAATTGTCTAGGATAATATGATTGAGTAATCAAATCTTAATTTATTTCCTTAATTATCAGGTTAATTTAGGCATAATTGTGCTACATCGTCCAGGACGATGTCCAAAAGTAAAACATGCCTAAATAGATATGGTGGCTGATTCTTTTTTATTTGAGCATATCGTCCAGGATGATGATAACATCATCCATAATGATGTGCTTAATGACAACTGCCTTAGCCAGGATGCCCTAATTAGGGTTTCTATTTTTAACGAATCATCTAGGACGATGTTTAAATCATCTAGGACACTGTTTAGATCGTCTAGGATGATGTGATAAAAAATAGAGAACTTTAAAACAATAAGAATATTTTTCTTAGGTGTGTGTGCAAGGTTACTTTACATTAGGACCCACATCGATACAATTGACTCAAGAAAAGGTAAAAGATTATAAACTAACTCAGTCATAGTCTACCCAATCTTGAGTTGGCTTGAGTTGCACTCGATCTTGTGGACCTAAAATATTAGTAGGCAAGGCAATTATAGAGAAGTAAAAGTATCAGAAATGTTTGTTATCATTAAAATTATATTTTTTGAAATCAAATTCGCAATAATCTACCCCTTTTTGATGATAACAAACACAAAACAAATTTTAGTTGTTAAATTAAAGCATCATAATAAAAAATAGTGAGTCAGAAAGTTCAAATTGTACTAGCAAATAAACACCGTATATAATACACCAAAACATCATAAAATAGTACAACTACTCCCCCTTTTGACATCACAAAAAGGAGGAAAAGAAACAAAATAGAAACTACCAAACAAAAGTAAAATACATCACATAGAAAAAAAAAGATGACATCATGAAAATAAACTAAAAGAAGGACGGCTCCTGATCATCCGAAGGAGGTGGTGGTGGTGGCTGAAACAAACTGGAAAGAGTGGCAAACGACACTCCAAATCAGGTCAAGTCCTGGTCATACTTGCGCTACTAGTGAGCCACATAAGAGTCAAAGCGAGCAATATCCTCTGCAAATTGTTGCTTCGGTTCAGCAATGTAGGACTCAAACTGTATCTCCCACTGGTCGAATCACTCCACTAGCTGATCCAGATAAGAGTGCTGGCAGAGTGGAGCAGGTGCAAGAATAGGTGTAGGAGCTGCCTCCTCCTCATCTCGTTCAGCTTCCACATGTCCCAGGTGGAGACGAGTATTATGAAGAACGTGGAATGAGTTGTTTGAGTACAAGCAGGCTGAAAGTTTGATTAGGTAAGATATGAAGGTTAAATTTGAATTCCAGGACATAGGTAATATGTGTCATAAGGAAAGATTGAGCTTCCTCCTATTTCCTGAATCTCTAATACTCATCAGATGCTCAATGTATCAAAAAATTAGATCAGAGGCATTAAATTCATGATGGGCCATGATGTAGAAAGTGGTGGTCGAAAGGAGTGGAGTGATATGAATGCGATCACCAGCTTTCAGAAGAACAAAAGTATGAAAGACATATTGGATTTTCCTAGCATCTTTGAGTAAGCTGCTAGACTCTCCACATGATACGAGCTATTGGTGTTCCTCAGAAAATGATTAGCCGGAGCCCAGTCGTAGATGTTTATTCACATAAGACTGAAGACTAGTGAAGGAGGAATTGATGTGAAGGATAGCAAAGAATTCAAATAGTAACTCCGAATTGAATGGGATGGTAAGAGTAAGGATAGAAGTGAGAGAAGTGTGAGCAAATAAGCTAAGAACATGATAGGAAAGGATGTGAGGGTTGTCAGTTCACGATAAAGTGATCCCAGCCATCTTGTATGACGATAGGCAGCTTGATCGGCCATCTCAGTGAAATAAGGGTTATGATTGTCCCTCGAGGAGCTTCTAAAAGGCATAAGAGATCTATTACCACCAGCCATGATTAAGAAAAATAGAGAGGAAGTAAGAGCAAAGAAGATTCAAAGAAGATTGTATGACAAAAATGTTAGAATGCCTTAATTTTTAAAGAATCAGATAGATCATTCAGGACGATCGCAGAATCGTCCAGGACTATCTAGAGAAATAATTGCGACGATTGGTAAAAAGACAGTAAAGTCATCCAGGATAATCAGGGATTGCCTGGGATGATAAGACACAGGTGATTGTCGAAAGTAGTCAAGCCGGATGACCTTGACAAAGTATATACTCCAGGACGATTAGGTGGATCATTCGGGATGATAGGCAATAATGAATCGCACCGGTCGAATTTAAAATATGTACCAGAATGGCCATGTGGATCGTCAAGGATGAATATATGGATCGTCTAGGACGATTACCAATAATTGAGCAGAAAAATGTGAAGATCATTCAGAATGAGGAGGATCGTCCAGGACGATCACAAATAATTGAAGCAGAAGATGATCAGATTATCTCGGATGATAATGCATCGTCTTGGACGATTAGAAGTAGAAGAGTCAAATCAGCAGTCAGATGGAATTTTAAGAGTGGATTGAACAGATCATTTAGAATGATTTAAATATCATCCGGGATGATGTGATAAAAAATTTAAAAATAGAGGATGGACGGAGATGATCAGAGAAGGCCCAAAACATGAAAATTTACTATAAGAGATAAAAATAAAATACAAAAAAGACACAAAAAATCAAAAGGAATGAAAAAATAAATGGTTTTTAATCAAAGCCTGAATATAATAAATTTTCCATATAATTGAATTAAAAATTTATAAGAATCAATGAGTTAACATCATTGAAATCCAAAAAATGGTAGAACAACCAATCCTGTTAGCCTTAGCTCAGACTTCTCCTAGGGAAAATTGTCTTTTGAAAATAAAGATCTAAATAAAAAAATCAACTAGATAAGAAAAATAGATCAGTTCAAAACTTGGTTCTAAAAATATTTTATAGAATAATATATCAAAGTAATTAATCATGATCATGAATTCCAAAATTAAGCCTTTGAAAAATATCAAATGACATATGAATTCTTCTAAGATTTAGAAGTTTGAAAGAGAAGAAATCTTGCTTTTGGTGGGCTCATTTTATGCCTCTTATAAATTGATTAGCACACTTTGCTTATCTTTTAATTTTTGATACACTTTGTGTATATTTCTCAATTTGGCGTCATCACACATCTTTTGATTTGGCGTCATTGGCCATTATTTTTTTTGCAAGCTCGATCCTTTTTTTTAAAACTCTTAAATACTCTTAATTATAAGTATATCTTCTAGATATTAGAGAAGAAAAACTCACTCTCTAATATAAGGAAGAATAAACCACAAAATAGAATCAAAATCATATAATAAATACAACGACAAGATTACAAAAAATCTAAAGGTAATATAAAAACTTTAAACAATATATTTATAAGATAGATTACTATAGTAAGATTGAAAAGATCTCAATTGCTAAGTTTAGTTGTTAATTTGAGATAAACTTTTATTTAGAAAATAAAATTTTACCACTAAAAGAAGTTAGAGGAAGGGAAACAATCAACGGTGTTTTTCCCTTTAACTTATTTAGGGATGTCAAATATTGATTATAAATTTTAATAAAAGAAGTTAGAGGAGGGAAACAATCAACGGTGTTTCTCCCTTTAACTTATTTAGGGATGTCAAATATTGATTATAAATTTTAAAAAACAAAAACAAAGGCACAAGATATCAATTCAGGAGCGATTAAAAGAAAAAAAATAAAACATATAAAGGAAAATAAAATAATAGAAGTGAATCATGTGAAAAGTACAAAAAAAAAGAAAACTACAAAAAAGAAAACAACAAACAATAGATAAAATTCAAAAATCAGTAATAATCAAGTTCATGCATTTATGTCAATCACATCCAATCTAGTCCTTAAAGTGTTGAATATGTCGAAGGTCACTGGTTTAGTAAAGATGTCAGCTAAATTATTCTCAGTTTCCACATGGTGTAACTTAATATCTCCTTTGGTCACGTGGTCTCTAATAAAGTGATGTCTTATGTCAATGTGCTTGGTCCTTGAATGTTGGATATAATTCTTAGAAATATAGATGTCACTAGTGTTATTAGAAAGGTTTAAAATTATGCCTACAGGTAATCATAAATCCAGAATTTGTTGCTTCAACCAAAGGACTTGGGCCACATAACTTCCTAAAGTAATGTACTTAGATTCAATAGTTGAAAGTGGAATAGAGTTTTACTTTCAACTAGGCTAGGAGACTAAAGACTGTCCTATGAATTGACAAGTCCTATAAGTGCTCTTTTTATCTACCTTATATCCTGCAAAATCAAAATTAGATTATCCAATAATCTCAAAAGAGTGTTTTGCCTAGGATATCAAATTCTTAAGTTTTGGGTCCCTAAGAAATATCTAAGAATTCTCTTAACTGCAGTTAGATGGAATTTTTTAGGATCAGCTTGAAATCTAGCACAGAGACAAATACTAAATATTATATCAAGTTGACAAGTAGTCAGGTAAAGTAAAGATCCAATCATCCCTATGTACTTCTTTTATTAACATATTTTCCATTTGGGTCCTTATCCAACTGAACGCTAGAGGTCATAGGGGTATTATTTGGCTTGGTTTTATCCATTTTATATTTCTTCAAGATATCCTTTATGTACTTTGATTGATTTAGAAAGGTTCCATCATCCAACTATCTTATGCTAAACCCCAAAAAGTAGGATAACTCTCCCATCATACTTATCTAAAAGTTCTTACTCATTATTTTAGAAAAATCATTACATAGCCTTTTATCAAAAGATCCAAAAAGTATATCATTTACATAGATCTGAATAATGTGTAATTCATCTCCTACTTTCCTCAAAAAAAGGGTGGAGCCTACGGTCCCCTTAAAGAACTCCCTCTCTATTAAGAATGTGCTAAGCCTCTCATACCAAGCTCTAGGTGCCTGCTTTAATCCATATAGGGCATTTTTTAGTTTGAAATATGATTTGTAAATTGGAAACTTTTAAAACTTGGGGGTTGCTATACAAACACATCGTCTTTTATTATCCCATTTAAAAAGGCACTCTTAACATCTATTTGGAAAAGCTTAAATCTCCTATAACATGTAAAAACTAGTAGCACTCTAATGGCTTCCATTCTAGCTATAGGGGCAAAGGTCTCCTCAAAATGAATCCCTTATATTTGGTTGTACCCCTTAGCCACCAATCTCGCCTTATTCCTAACCACCACACCATAATCATTTATTTTATTCTTAAAGACCCATTTGGTTCCAACTATACTTTATCCATTTGGTCTTTCTATAAGCTTCCAAACATAATTCCTAATAAATTGATTTAATTCCTCTTACGTGGCTAATATCCAAAACTCATCAGACAGGGCTTGATTGATATTGATGGGTTCAGTCATTGAGATAAAGACAAAATAGTTCACTTCCTTCCTAAGTTCATGCCTAGTCCTAACACCTTCAGAAGGGTCTCCTAAGATCAGTTCTTTAGGATGACTCGAAGAATATCTCGAATATCTAGGCAAGGTGTGTGTAGGTTCAATCCTTTCCTCCAGATTTGTATTTTCTACTCCTTGGGTAATCTCATCTACTCCTTCAGTGTTTTGAGGCTCTACCCTCTTCTCCAAAATTTTAAGTCCTTGGGTATTCTCTCTAACTTAATCTCTATCCTCAACTCTAAACTTTTTAGGATCAGATTCATCAAATACTACATGAGTAGTCTCCTCTACCACCAAAGTCCTCTTATTAAACACCCCAAAGGATTTCCCCACACTTGAATATCCTAAAAACACTCCTTCATCAGATTTTGGGTCAAATTTCCCTAAGTGTGACTTACCATAATTAAGAATGAAAATCTTACAACCAAAGACATGAAGGTGGGAAAGGTTGGGTGTCCTACCCTTAAGGATCTCATAGGGTGTCTTATCAAGTTTGACTCTATTATTCACCCTATTCAATACATAACAAGTTGTGTTTATCGCTTCAACCAAAAAACATTTTTGAAGTGAATACTCAACAAGCATGGCTCTAGCAGCTTCTACTAAGGTTTGGTTCTTCCTTTCAGCTATTCCATTCTGTTGAGGGGTCCTAGGAGCTGAGAAGTTATGAGTAATCCCCTTATCCTCACAAAAGTCTTCAAATATCTCATTTTCAAACTATCCCCCATGGTCACTATGGATGGTCAAAATTTCACAACCTAGATTTTTCTTAATCTAAGTGAAGAAGGATCTAAACTCATCAAAAGACTCTTTCTTATGCAATATAAGTTTAATCCAAGTGAACCTCAAGTTGTCATCGACAATCACAAAACCATAGACTTTCCTTCCTAAGTTGGCAGTACTAATAGGTCCAAACAAATTTATGTGAAGGACTTTTAAAGTTCTAGTGGTTCTAATATCCTTAATGGAGTGGAAAGAGGATTGGACTTGCTTCCCTAGTTGGCAGGCATCATAAAGGTGGTCTTTAGAAAACTTAAGCTTGGGGATACCTTTAACTAGGTCTTTTCGGGTCACTCTTCTAAGGGTTTTCATATTGGCATGATATAACCTCCTGTGCCACAACCCTAAATCATCAATAATGATTTTTAAGCAAAATGAGTCAACATATTCAATATTATTTAAGTCATGTATACAAATATTGTTGATCCGCTTTCCCTATAAAACTGTGTTGTTATTTAAGCTGATAATGCAAGTATTTATCAAGAATTTTATGATGAAGCCTTTATCGCAAAGCTGACTGATGCTGAGAAAGTTTTTTTTCCATTCATCTACAAGAATAAAAATTTTCAATCAAAAGGTTTTTAAAGTTTTTGATTATACCTTCTCCCACCAATTTCCTAGTGGTGTTGTCTTCAAGTAACCTTACCTCCAGACCTGGACTCTAACAAAATGAATTAGTTGTTATCTCCAGTCATGTGTCATGAGCATCTGCTATCCAGGTACTACATGCTCTCACGAGGCTTTTTGTGAGATAAAGCCTATAAAATCATCAAATGTTAGATTTAGGAATCCAAACAAGTTTGGGTCCCTTCTTATGAAAGAAAAATGTAATTCATATATGTTATACTGTGAATCTTGCAATTTGGATCTCCACACCCAATGCGTACTACGATGAACAGTGCAAGTGTGTGAAATATGTTCTAGTATGTCACATAAAAAACATCTAACACCAAAAAAATAGTTTACTAATCTACTCGAGTGATGATGCTTCCTTTTTAAGTTATGTGATTCATGCAATGCTTGGAGATTTTCTAATTTCTTAAACTTTCTTTTTAACTCATCATGAGATGACTTTAAGGAATCATGTGTATTACATAATTCAATATACTTTTTATTTAATGCATCAAACTCATCAAGTAATGACATATAATTGCTATCAATTGTAGAGTAATCTTTAATTAAAATTTCATGCTCTTTTTATAAATTTAAAAACCCTAATTTCAAACTAGCATGTGATTTCTTAAATTTCCTATATGATGCATGAATTTATTCAGAAATTTCATGTAGTTGTTTGTAGGTTAAATCACATATCTCTTCTTGGTCACTTGGTGATTGTCTGCCATTAAGCACAAGTTTGTTGTCTCCTCTTAAGCTTCAGTCTTAGAGGAGTCCGATGCATAATCCGCCCAGAATGCCTTTTGGAACCTCTTCTTGTCCTTTTTGAACTTGGGTTTCTCCTCACCCTTTTCCTTGCTTAGGTGAGCCTTAAGTGTAGAAAAATCAACTTTAACGTATCCCACTACAAGAAATTTATGAATTACTGGCGGTCATGACCAGTGGTTTTCTAGCCGTCAGTATTAACGACAGTTTAACCAACAGTTTGACTGCCAATTTTTACTAGCAGTCTAATTAGCTATTATGTTAAATACAACCATCGAAAAAAGCGGTGGTATAGAAATCCCCGGTTAAATGGCTGGACTTAAATCTTATCGGCGCATTATTGGCGGCTTTAATCGTCAGTGTTAAGTGTATTTATTTCTGCCAGTCTGAACCGTTGAATAGCCGCCAAAAAATACCCTAGAATAATCTATCATGAGCCTTCTATTTTATTTTATTTCATGCTCTCTCTCTCCTATGCGGCGCTCGCCCCCGTCTCCTTCGCCCTCTCATGATCGAGACGCCTCCTCCGGTAGTTTGATATATTTTATGTTATTGATAAAAACTTTAACCTGCAGGTTCAATCCTACAAGGCCACCTACTCTCAAGATTCGAGATATTATAAAAAACAAATATGATACTCCTTACTTATCATGGAAGAAGATCCCATATGAAATTAGGGATATGTGGTTTGGATAATTTCAGGTATATTTATTTTGTATGAATTAAAATATTTGATTTAATTTATATTAATATTTTTTGTTATGCCTATAGTTTTTTACATAAATAATTTAGGTGGTTGCCTGAGCATAACATGAGGATCAAAACAAATTTTGAGAGGAGAGGAGAGACCCGTCTTAGGGATATATTCACGGACATTAAAAAGTTTGGACAGTGTCCAGTATGTATTGGAGAGGGCGTATGGGAAGATCTGGGTAGAGCTTGGGTGACCCATGAGTCCACAAAAATAAGAGAGCAAAATAAGCAGAACAAAGCATCTGACTGTGAGGGTTTAGGAAGCTCTCTTCATACTGGTGGATCTATTCCTCATACAGAACATAGACGAAGACTGGTAAAAGCTTTAAATTAATTCATTAAATATATTTATGTTATTATAACTATATCTTATATTTTTAGAAAGAGTTTCTTGGTAGGGAGCTAACACCGTTGGAGTTGCATACGAGAACTCATCAACATCAAGCTGACCATCAGTGGGTTGATGAAAAGGCTAAAAAGGCTCATGTGTGTATAATTTTTTGGAGTTTGGGAATAGAAATTTATTATAATAAAAATAATTCTAATATCAATATATTTTATGGATTTATTCTCGTAGGATGATTTTGTATGAGCTTGAAAAAGTTATCAGTCCGCTGGTGAGGGATCATCTTCAAGATCGACCCAGATTTATGAGTATCATAGATAGTTAGATGTTGTTGGAGGAAGATAAAGGGGGAAGGTATATGGTTTGGATTCACAAGGGTATGCTTAGGAGGACAGTTTATCCACCTCAGCATTTTATGATCCAACTAGAACTGAAGAAACTGTAAGCCAGAGGGTTGCAGCACTGACGAGAGAGATAAAAGATATGAGAAAGGTTTAAAATGAAATGAAGGCAGAGCTGCGATCCTACAGAGATGAAAATCAAAGGAAGAAAGAGTAAGAAAAAGAGTAGCCACATGCATCACCAGATAGCGAGGATACGGAGGAGGATTAGTACTCTTTTTTATTTGTGAACTTATGATGAAGTTATTGTAAACTTATTTAGTTATGAACTTATTTGGTTTCACTTTTTGAACTTAGTTATGAACTTATTTGGTTGAACTTATGAATTTAGTTATGAAATTATTTGGTTTCACTTATTATTTTGTTTTAATGAATATATTTGTGATAATTATTGTGATTGACTATAGTGGCGTGTTGCCCAAAATTATGAACATTACTATATTTTTTGTGCAGGTTTATAATTTAGGGTGAAAATCCCTCAAATTGAGGGGAGTATATCCATTTTTTTTTCAAATGCAACAGGTTTTCGGTGGCCAACCGATGGTTTGGCCACTAGAAACTTTGATACCAATGGCTAATTAAAGCCTCCGAAAAACATCTAAAACTGTCGGTCAATACTGGCAGTTTGCCGATGGTGTCTGATGGAACACCGGTGACATGACGACGATCTCACCACCAGCAATTTCGTTGGTGTTAAACACAGATAAATCGTCAGTGATTTTACCGACACCTTAGCAACAATCTATTCTAAAATAATGATGTTGTTTATATCGGTGGTTGAACGGTCGGTACGTTGTCAGTAATTAAACTGTCAGTCACTGGTGCTTAGACTGCTAGAACTTAACCGACAGTATTAATCGCTGGAAAATCACCAATGAAATAAACCGCTGGAAAAACACCACCGTAAAAGGTTTCCGGTGCCATTTTTTTGGCAGTTTTTGAACTGCCGAGAAGCCGCTAGTTTTTTGCCAAACTACCAAAAAAACAAGTTGTAACCACCACAATAAACCACCGGTAATGAGTGTTTTTCTTGTAGTGTCTTGGCTTCCTACATTCAAAACAGATCATATCACTCTTAAAATTTTTGCTACCCTTACCTTTATTCCACTTTTGATGGTTCTTTTGCTTCTTTCTTAGAAAGCTTTTAAATTTTCTTATGATTAAGGCAACATCATCGCTTTCAGACCCGAAAGAATTAGTATCTGTGTTGTTGGGCTTCAGCACCACAGTTTTCTCCTTTTTTTTCTCACCTGCATCAAGGTTTCTTTGATTCACCCCTTGTTCATAAACAATGAGTGATCCAAGTAAGTTATCAATCGAATAAGTATTCAAATCTTTAGATTCAGTAATTTCAATAATCTTAGCATCAAAGGAAGAAAGCAAGCATCTCAAAATTTTATTAACTTTTCATAATTCGATAGTTTTCTTCGTAAAGCATCCAGTGAGGTGATAATTTGAGTAAATCTAATATACATGTAAATCGATTCAGTAGGTTTCATATGAAAATGTTCGTAGTCATGCAATAAAATATTCAATCAAGATTGCTTTAACTTCATTTATTCCTTCATAAGTAATACATAATCTATCCCAAATTTCTTTACCGGTAGCACAAGTTGAAACACACATGTAATCTTCAGATTCTAAAGCACAAAAAAAATAGTTCAAATATTTTGCATTAACTTACACTAAATCCCTTTCATCAAAAGTCCATTCAGTAAAAGGAAGTTTAATTTTAATGCCATTAATTTCATGTGACAGAGGTGAATAACCTTTTTTAACAAGCATCCACATGAGATAGTCAATTGATTTTAAAAATATAGACATGTAAGTTTTCTAAAAAATTAAAAGGAATATTGTCAAACAAAAGTGGTCGGGTAATAGAATACCCTTATGCAGTATTTCGATTATCGGAGTTAGCCATGGATTGAAATTCAAAAGTTTTCAAAAACTCGATTTTATGAATCCCGCTCTGATACGACTTGAAAGTTCGTTAGGGATGTCAAGCCCTTATGAACAAGTTCAAGGCTAACCGAGAGGGGGGGGGGGGTGAATTGGTATTTTAAAAAGTTTCTCAATCAAAACACAAACTCAAACCAAACCAAAATTCACTACAAAGAAAATTCAAAGTGCAAAAATAAAATGTTGAAAAGCAGTAATAAAGAACACAAAAATTTATAGTGGTTCGGTCAACTTGACCAATGTCCACTCCCTAGAGCCTCTCCTTTGGGTATTGCACTAAACTCAGTGACACTCCTTTTTCTCCTACAACAAGGCAGAGAAGCCTTTACAAACCTCCTTTCCACCGACACTGGTGAGGCAGAGAATCCGACTCCTTTCACTTCCTCCTTAAGCAGACAGAGAACCTCAATCAATTATTGAAGTAGACCACTAGAACCTCCATGAAATAGGGACTATGATAGGAGAAGATGACTCGGATCCTTGCTTGGAGAAACCTTTATAAAACCTCTCACGAACTCCCCCTCACAAGAACTTCTCTCTCTCTCTCTCTCTCCCTTTCTCTCCCTCTCCTCTAGGCTCTCCCATGTCAAGATAATAGCAAAGGATGCACTCTTGGGTAAAATAAGAGGTCTTATATAGAAGAGCTTTGGAATAGATCTTAATTGCAACAAATCAACATTATCACCCAGGACGATCTGAATATAATCTTGTACGACCAGTACAAATTTAGCTCAATCAGTCAAGATGATTTGGGATGATCAGAAGGTTAATTTATTCATATCTTCCAAGATAATAGTATATCATCATGTAAGATTAGTTCAATCCTTTGAATATCATCTATCACATCGCCCTGGATGGACGTCTGGATGATGAAAAAATTGCTTTATCATCCAGGATGATTAGTACAAAATGACGAATATCATCCATAACATCACCCTGAATAGATTTATGGATGATGGAAAAATAACTTGATCGTCCAGGCCGATCTCCCGATCATCCCAGACGATTAGTTCAATTCATTACATATCATCCAGAGCATCTCCCTACATGGAATCAGGCTAATTATACATCATCTAGGAAGAACTAACATTTATTTAACTGATCATCCTGGATGATCCTGCAATTGTCCAAGATGATATGATCAAGTAAATAGACCTTAATCGCTTTTATTAATTATCAAATTAATTTAGACATAATTGTGCTGCATCATCAAGGACGATGTCCAAAAATAAAATATACCTAAATAGATCTGGCGGCTGATTCTTTCTGATTTGAGCTTATCATCCAGGATAATAATAACTTCATCCAGGATGATGTGCCTTATAATGGCTATCTTAACCAAGATATCATAATTAGGGTTTCTATTTTTAATGGATTATCCATGATGATGTTTTGATCATCCAGGACGATGTGATCAAAAATAGAGAACTCTAAAATAATTAGAATTTTTCCCTTAGGTGTGTGCGCAAAGTAACTTTGCATCAAGACCCACATCGATATAATTGACTCAAGAAAAGGTAAAATATTACAAACTAACTCAGTCCTAGTATACATAATATTTAGCTGACTTGAGTTGCACTTGATCTTGTGGACCTGAAATAGTAGGCAAGGCAGTTGCAGAAAAGTAGAAGTATCAAAAATATTTATTATCATCAAAATTATATTTCTTGAAATTAGATTCGCAACACTTGAATGTTTCATTTTTATGAGATAAGAATCTAACCCAAGTAAACCTTGAATAATCATCAAAAATCACATACCCAAAGACTTTCCCTCTTAAGCTTGCAGTCCTGACATGTCCAAATAGATCTATATGTAGGACTTCTAAGGGTTTGCTAGTGTTTATGTCTTTGGTTGCGTGGAATGAGGATTTGACTTATTTCTCTAATTGAAAGGCATCACACAGGTGATCTTTTATGAACTCTAGTTTGGGAATTTCTCTCACTAAGTCTTTTTGGGAGATTTTCCTAACATTTTTCATACTTGCATGACACAATCACCTATGCAACAACCAAGATTCATCAGCAATAATTTTTAAGTAGATAGTAGTGTCAAATTTAATGCAATTTTGATCAAACATGTAGATATTATTGATTGTTCTTTCCCATAAAATAATTTTGTCACTTAAGCTTATTATACAGTTGGTAGATAAGAATTTGATGCTGAAGCTTTTATCATAGAGCTATCTTATGCTGAGCAGGTTATATTTCAAGCCATCTACTTGTAAAATATTTTTAATGATGACATTTTTAGAATTTCCAGCTATACCTTACCCCACAACTCTCCTGGTGGTGTTATCTCCAAGTGTTTCCTTGCTTCCTGCCTTGACCTCTAGCAAAATAAATTGATTTACTTCTCCAGTCATATGCCATAAACATCCACTATCTAGGTTTCACATGCTCTCATGAGGCCTTTTAGTGCACACCTACAAAATCATCAGATGTTAGAATTGGTAACCCAAATAAGATTAGGTCCCATCTTATGGAATGAAGAATAAAATGCATGCATGCTATGCTGTGTATTTTGAAATTTTGGTCTCCACATGAAATGTGTTCTACGATAAATGGTGCAAGTGTGGGAGATATGTCCTAGCATGCCACAAGAAAAAAAATCTAATACCAAGAAAAGGATTTACTAATATATTTGGGTTATGGTGCCTCTTCTTAAGTTTGAATGATGCATATTGATATGATGGATTATGAAACTCTTCCATTATAGGTGGTTTTTTTATTTTCTTTGAAAGCAATTAATTTAGCTTCTAAATACTTATTTGTATTTTCTAGAATTGACTTTTCTATTTTCAGAGCATACTCTCAACTATCTAAATTAGATGCAAGAGTTTCTAAGTGTATATATATTATAGTTCAACATGTAAACTTTTTAAGGATTCGTGCTCATTAAGTTAAATTTTATTCAATTCATCAAATTCATCAAGTAAAGTCATATGATTGCTATTTAAAGTGGAATGATCTTTTCTTAGGCATTCATGCTCTTTCTATTTAGTTAAAAAATAGTTTTAAGGATAACATGCAGTTTCTTGAGCTTCCTATATGAAGAATGAATATTTTTATAAACTTCAAGTAATTGATCATAAGTAAGATCACATACCTCTTCTTGATTAGAGTGATCAAGATGTTCATTAGCCATTAAGCATAGGTCTATTACCTCCTCTTCTGCTTCTGTTTTAGAGGAGTCTGATGCTGAGTTTACCCATAAAACCTTTTGGGTCCTTTTCTTGTCCGTCTTGAACTTAAATTTTTTTCACCCTTCTCCTTTCTTGGGTGAGCTTTAAGATTTAGAAAATTAGACTTCAGATGCCCTGTCTTTCTTCATTCAAAACTATTAACATGAGAAGAAACTTTAGAATTATTATTATTCTTACCCTTGTTCCATTTCTGATGATGCTTTTTCTTTTTTCCTTAAGAAGCTCTTGAGTTTCCTAGTTATTAAAGCGGTTTCATCATTATTAAAACCAGAAGAATTAGTGTTAAAATCATTAGCTTTTAAGGCTACAGTTTTCTCCTTTTTCTTCTCACATACATCAAGCTGCCTTTGGTTCACTCTTTGCTACACAAAATTATTAAAAGTAGAGGTAGGATATTGGTATCCTACCTTAAGATGAACAAATTTCCTAGTTGGACCGACTAACAAAAATTGCTCAATGACCTCTGAAGCCTAAATTTTCTTTTCTCTCTCATATCTTTTTCTTCTCATTTCTCTCTAGCTGCTCTCTGTTAAATGAAAGGGATGGAAAAAATGGATTAAGTAAAATTCTATTAATGGAAATTGATTTTTTAATCACAAAATAACTTAAGGATGTAAATATCAATTTTTCATTATTTATTTTTAATGTAATATTCATAGAAATTCTTTTATATCTTTCAATTCAGGGATCCAAAAATTTTGAAAAAATATTCATAAAATAGCTATGCATCTCTAAAATGATATGGTGAAATTGGTTTGTAAAATGGACACCTAACAGTCCTAAAAAATTCACTTATATCAATATATGTCAATTTTTTACACTACCCCTAAAACTAGGAAAAAATTATTATAATTAAAGCTCAATAATATCTATATTTTGAAAAACACAGTTTATAAATTTGACTTATAATGATTTCTTAAAAATTATTTTATTGTATCAAAATGTGAGCTATTAAAATAATGCTGGCTAGTGGCGGTAAGTGGTCATAGTTGGCAATGGGGGACCTTGCTGCTAGTGGCAGTAAGTGGCAATGGGAGGCTGGCTCCATATAACATGGGTGGATTGAGATGATGGATAGTGGGTTGTGGCCTATGGTGGTGGCAACCGACGTTACATTACAAAAGCTGTGTATTTAGAGCATGAATACTAAACCACAATTAAAATATCTCACATTTGAAATGTATTCATTCAAACAACCAAATTTTTAAAACTTATTTGTGAATGAGAAAGACAACTTAACAACATATTAGTTGGCAGATACAACCTTAAGGTAATAAAAGTAATAGAATTTTGAACCTAATTTGGGATGATCCTATAAAGAAAAGGAGGATCGAATGGCAATTCTCACTACACTATTTGTTGCACCTGATGATCATATCTTTGCTTGGCATTTTCTTTCTTAGTTTGGATAAGATTTACTTATACTTATATTAGAAGAAAATAGACTTTTTCATTACTTATGTTCTTTCTTAGTTTTACTTTCAGAATCCTAAGGCCAAACTTTAAATTGTTTTTCCTGATAAGAAGATAAGAAGTTACCATATTAATTATTTATATATTATGCTAGGACATTGTGACTAATTTTTAATTAGGATGTGCTATTATGCTGACTAATTTTTTTATGTGTTGAGGCCAAGCATATATATATTTTTATGGTTTTTGGTTATTTTAAACTTTTATTTAAGGTTTATCAAAGAAGTTTTTTTAAGTTTAATGATATTTCAATTAAGTTTATTAATATGTATTATTTTTGTGAGTTCATTGAAATTTATTTGATATTTTTTGAAGTATTAATAATTTTTTCAAATTTTAATTCTTTTTTTTATTATTTTTATTAAACTTAGAGTTTATTAAATTTTATTTTAAATTATGATGATGTGAATAATTTATCTTTTATCGATTTATAAATAGATTAGATATTAGGGAGGATGAGAGATGTGTGTATAAGTTAACTAAGCAAAGAGTTAAGAGAAATAATATTCTAATTCAAGCAAAGTTCATTAAGGATGAAGGTCAAAAAGTTTTTTTTTCATAGAAGGGTATGTTCAATATAGGTGGATGAGACATTTTGATAAGTTTTTTAATTAAGATTTTGAAAATACAATTGACTTTAATAACCTTAACACTCTAAATAAAAATAGAGATTTTTATTTTTATCATTATATTAGTAAAATAAAAAATAGAGAGGTTTTCAAGAAAATAAAGTGTAGAAAAGTAGATAGACATGATAATTTTCCAATAGATCCATGGAAATGATTATGAGATGATGGAATTTATTAGCTTACTAAACTTTTTAAAATTAATTTGAAGATTAAAAAGATGATAGATTAGTGGAGGAGTGTGTTGGCTCCTATTTTTAAGAATAAATGTGATGCATAAGACTGTGCAAATTATAAAGGAAATAAGTTAATGTGTCATATATTAAAACTATGGGAGAGAGTAATTATGCATATGTCATGATGTGATACTAATATTTCTCAAAATCTTTTTGGTATCATGCTAAGTAGATCTACTATAGAAGCTATACATTTATTGAGATGTTTAATGGTGAAGTATAGATAGAATAAGGAGGATCTACATATGATATTTATTTAATTAAAGAAATAATATGATACAGTTCGAAGAGAAGTAATTTGGAGAGTTCTAAAAAAGAAAAGAGTTAATAATGATTATATTAAAGTCATTAAGGATAGTATATAGAATCTATTACCTTTTTTCAAACATAAGGTGGTTTGACCAAGTGTTTTCCTATTTCAGCTTGATTACATCAAAGATAACTTTTTACTAAGAAAAGTTTTTTTTGGTGATTACCATATTGGAGGATAAACTTGATCATACATAACTTAGTTGTGATGCATATAGAGAAAAATGTCTTTGATAATATATTCAATATAGTCATGGATACCAAAGATAAATCTAAAGAAAATATAAAGCAAGGATGGACTTAAAGTAGATTTGTAGGAGGAAAGCATTATAATTGAGAGTTGGTGGGAATGAAAAAATTTTCAAATCAAAGGGTCATTTCACCTTGACTTGAGAGCATAGGTGAGCTATTTTTAAATGGGTAACATCTCTTGGGATACCAAATGAATATTCTTCAAATCTAAGCAGATGAGATGACATAAGAATTAGGAGATTATTTGGTATTAAGAGTCATGACTGTCATATATTTATACAATGTCTACTATCAACTTAGTTATATAATCATACCCACAAGCGGCAGAAGGATCACCAATAGGTTGATGAGCGTGCAAGGAAAGCCTATATAAGTATAGAAGTTTAATTTTTGTGATGTTATATTTAAATTGCTTAAATTTTTATTAACTTTCATAGGAGGAGTATACATGGCTTCGAGAGAGCCAGGCTATATTAGGTGAAGGTTCTTTTAGTGCATCAGCAAAATATTCTGATTACTATACTTGGTTACAAGCAGTAGGAGAAATGCAGCATGATAAAGTATACAGCTTAGGCTCGCAAGTGGTTGCATATATGTTCCAAACATCTGGTGGCTCCAGTTTCTCAGCTAACACCCAGGAGTCTTTATATACCCAACAGATAGCTACCCTTACAATCGAGCTATAATAGGTAAGGAAAGCACAAGCTGACTGGTAGATATAGATGTACCAGCAACAGCTAGAGATGCAGTAATAGATGCCGATATAACAAGCTCAAATGTTAGAGGAAATGTGAAAGATGAGGGAGAAGATGAGTAGTGGGAGGAGTACAACATCAACTAAGGAGGAGACTGAATCAGAATATATGTTATTTATTTTACTGATGTGGACATTTGTATTTATATGTTTTTGGACATGTTTAGTTATTTGTTGTTTGAACATCTTGACTTTTTTATTATTAAAAATTTGTTGATAATACTCTTCTTGTTTATGTTATTATTTAAATATTTATGTTTAATAATTTAATTAGTGATATTCTTGATCTAAAGTTGATGTATGAATGTATATAGTGTCGTTTTTTTTTATATGCAAGTTTAATTGTAAAAATCAGTTTTAAAAGGAGGAAGGTTGTTGTTTTTTGTTAATGCTACATGTTTCCGGTAGATTTTCTAATGAAAACAATGTTAGTAATACAATATAATGATATGTCCGACAAAAAATTGTTTTGTTAATTCTGGCAAATATTACGATGGTAATGTATGTCGGTAATAGAACGATATTTTTTACATGGCAGATTATGCGTCGATATTTCTGGCGTATCATGTCCACTGGAATTACCAACGTATCTTACGCCGGAATATGGCAACGAAAAGGCATCGAATGACCTTCTTTTTTGCTGGCATTTCACTGGAAAAATTGCTAGAAATATTTCTAGCGAAACATATTCATCGGTGTTGACTTTCTGATGCCTGAATTACCATCAAAAAAATTTGCGTAAAAAATGCACTGGAAAGGTCATATTTTTGACATATTTTGATTGTTACCGACAGATTCCATCCCTTAGTAATAGTGCATTTTTATGTAGTGATCTTTTATCAGTTTAGAGAAGTAATTGGTTGCGGCCAACATGAACTAATAGCCCTTAGATGAGGAGGGTTAATGAGATCAATAATACCCATGTCTCAACTGTGGAAAGTCCACAAAGTTATCATAAGGCATAATACATTAGGAGGCTAATGCAAAATACAACATGAACCTAGCATTAATGTAATGACACACAACATTTATATATTTAAAAATTATTGAAGGCAAACATATCTAAAACTTATTATTTTAGTTTCATCATTGGACTAGATTGGTGAGCACACACAATTCGACATGTACCTCAGTGATAATCTTATTGGTTTTTTGCTTATAAAGATAATGTAAACACATTTGATTGAATGACTAATGATATATATTTTTATTGATTAGAGTATAAGGGAGAGTTATTTTTTGATTTGAGTTCAGTTTGACTTCTCTTAAGGCAGTTTACTCACTTGTAATTAATTAATAAATGGTTGTCTCTAATCAATCTCTTCATTATTTATTGTAAGATTGATCTCACCCTCATGTATAAATGTCTTGATGTACTCTCAATCTATATGAGATAAAACTTAGTGATTTTGTACTTATATATAAATGGATTTTCTTCTAGATAAGTGAGTTTTTTTTGTAAGATTTACTAATGCATATTCCAAAATTTTTTTATCATGGAGAATTCTAAATAAATTTTATGATAGGAATATGCTCAAGAACTTTCAAAGTGTATTTATAGCATGACAATAAATTTAGTTTTAACAGTTAAAAAAATTTAGCAACTTAGTTAATAATTTGTTATGAACCTCTAATTATCTTCATTGCTTTAATGTCCATTAAGATTGCTAAATCTAATCTAACTATCAAAGCTTCAAATTCAACTTCATTATTTGTACAAGGCTTTGATAAATAATAAGAATACCTTAATATTCCTGTCTCTGGAAGAGTAATGAAGACTAACACAATATCGATTTTACCTAGAAAAGTATCTTATGGTCTTTTACTTTTCTAGGAAGATGTTGCATCATAAAAATACAAATCCTATTTAGGAATTTCTATTTTTTCAAGCTCATGATTTGTACAACAGGAAGATCATCATTTAGAGAATATTCAATAGGGGTTTGGTGTGTTACTAAGATGTTAGCTAAGGCATTACCTTTCATATCATGTAAGGAAGGAAAGGTATATTGAAATGAACCAAAATCATAAACCATTATGCCAAACATCTAGAAAATATTAAATGAGTAATAAGATATTTTAAAGGATTTATTCTTGAAATTAATTCTACATTATGTGAAAACATGTAGCACTTTAAACTCTATGTAGAAATAATTATGGCCAAATAGTTGTTCTCAATTAGTGGCCAATTTATTGATATAAGAATTAACTAATCACTTAGATGGTAGTCTTTTCCTTTTTATTTTTTTGAGCTAATAAGGTGATAGAAATTTGTTTAAGGCCACAGTATAGAGCATTAAGTTTTAGAAAACTTTTGAATTAAGATCCATGACTAACTTTGGTAATCACAACACTACTGAAGGTTATTCAATTATTGGATCACCCCTATTTGAAAATATACCTTTTAATTTTTTGGAAAACATGCATGACAACCTTTTTACAATAAATTAATTATTGCATGTGGATGCTTGTTCAGGATGGTTATTCTGCTCCTTCTCAATTAGTAAAAAAAATGTTAAAACTGAAATCCCTTTTTCCGAATGGACTATTAATGATAAAGATTTTTCCCAACTGAATGCTAAATACCTAAATTGTTTCTTTTATTCTTTGAAATATGAAGATTACGTGCGTGTATTTACTTATACTATTGTCAAAGAAATTTGGGATAGATTATGCATTACTTATGAATGAACAAGCGAACTAAAATAATCTAGATTAAATTTTCTACTGCCTGAATATGAACTTTTTCACATGAAATCTAGTGAATTCATATTTAAAATTTATACTAGGTTTACACAAATCATCACATCCCTGCATGCCTTAGGTAAAGAATTATCAAATTTTGACAATGTAAATAAGATTCTTCATTTTTTACCTTCTTGTTATAGTGCAAAAATTATTGCTTTTACAAAATCTAAGATTTAAATATTTATTCTTTTGATAATTTACTTGGATCACTCATTGCCTATGAGCAATGAGTGTATTAAAGACAACTTGATATAGTAGAAAGAAAGAAGGAAAAAATGGTAGCCTTCAAGGCTAATGATTTAGATAGTTCCTCTGATAGAGGAGATGAAGAAATTGCGCCGATGACTCGATAGTCCAAATGCTTTCTAAGAAGTAAGCAAAATTATCATCAGTAGTGGAGAAAATGTAAGAATTATAAAAATCTAAAGCTTCTGATGATATTGTCTGTTATGAATGTAGGAAACCAGGGAAGATTAAAATTGATTACCCAACTCTTAAAGGCTACCAAAATAAGAAGAATGTTGAAGAAAAAGCCAGGTTCCTTAAGGATAAGCAAAAATCTTAGAAAGCTTTTTTTGCAGACTCTGCTTCAAATTCATCTAGCAAAAAAGCAGAAAAGGAAGTAAAAAATGTATGCTTAATTACAAATAACTATCTTGATCAGTCTAATGTGTTGCAACCCATGACCCCGAGTTTGAGAATTTGATGATGACAAATAATGTCGTTTGAATCATCTATTCATTGAATATTATTTTATTTGTTATTGTCCGTGAGTACTAACATTTCAGGAAGATCAAAAGCTACTCAGGATGACAGGAAGACTCAAGAATGGATAGATTAGGAGTATGAGTCTACAATGTATTTTGTTGTTTATTTTATTTTTATTTTCTTGAGTCTGGCCACAAAATGCATAAAAATCTGAGCAACCATGCACACACACAGGGGGAGAGTGTTTTTAAATGAAAAATTTAGAGTTTTCTTTCTCTGTATATCGTACTGTACGATATTATTTTGTACCGTACGATCAGAGCTTTGTAGGACGATTCAGTGAATAGATCGTACCGTACGAATGTATTCGTACTGTACGATATGTTCAAAGCCAAAACCCTAGCAGTCGTTTTAACTTAAGTAAGTTATTCTCCACCGCTAGTACTGTACGAACACCTTCGTACTATACGATTTTGTTTAAATACTTACTTAATTTAACTCGTGATTAGTACAAGAAATATGGGCTTAATTATAATTTGAACATCGTACTGTATGAACCCATTCGTACAATACGATGAATAGAGACAAATTATAATCATCCTGAAGATCGTCCCGGACGATCTCTTCGATTTTTTCTCATCGTACTGTACGATGGAAATCGTACCATACGATGAACAGAGACGATGTTTAATCACCCCGACTATCGACCTGTACGAATAGAATTATTGTGGATTGTACCGTACGATTTAATATCGTACTGTCCGAATGTTTCTAAACTGTTCGTACATCTTCGTACCAGGACGAAGTCTGTTTATACATATCATACTGTACGATTAGAAAATATATTGCATGATAGTAACGACTACTTTTGAAATCTCAGGGATTTTGGAGCCCTTTTTTATGTGTAAAACTTGTCATATTTTGCGGTCTGAATTAGAGAGGAGAACGTGGTTAGAGAGGGATTCTGAGGGAGAGAGCTCTTGAGAAGTTATTTAGGGTTTGAGAGAGGAAGGAGAAGGTGAGCATTGTGAGGGAGAAGAGGTGTGAGGGAGATCACACGGTTGCTCCGAACTTGCTGCATCTTGCTCCTCCTATGGCCCTAGAAGAATTTATGGGAGGATCTCCAAGGGGAATAGCTCTTCTACATCCATGACCTCGAGGTACTCTGCCTTCTCCAGGAGGGAGAAAAATGAGAAGGTTCTCTGCCATCGCCAGGAGGGTGAAAAAAGAGTTTAGCACTCCGCCACGCCGGGTTGGTGAAAGGGAGTATTGTAAGGGCTTCTCCGCCTTGCCAAGGGGGGCAAAAGGAGAGCTATTGCTTGTAGTGAAATACCCGGAGTGGAGGACTCCGTTGAGTGGACGTAGGTCATGGTTTGGCCAAACCACTATAAAAATCTTGGTGTGCTTTTTCCTTATTGTCTTTTATTACTGCTTGCATTTTATTTTTCAATATTTTCTTGCAAAAATTTGTGAAAAAAATTGTTTAAATTTTCATGTTAAAATTTTAAAACATCAAAAATATTAGAACTCCTGCTTAGGTTTCAACTATTGTCAAAAAGTTTTCACAATTCACCCCCCTCTTGTTCATCTAGTAATTTCAATTGGTATCAGAGCCTGTTTTCAAAAATAGTGTTTTAGAAAACCTTGAAAAAATGATCATGTCGCATTTTGGTAATCGTAACACTACGGAGGGTTATTCAATAACCTGTCCACCACTCTTTGATAACATTCTGTTTAATTTCTGGAAAATTAGAATGTCTACTTTTTTATAATCTATTGATTACCGCATGTGGATGTTAGTGAATGATGGATATGTTGCACCGTCTAAAATTGTTAATGGATTGAAAACTCCTATACCTTTTAATGAATGGAGCAACGAGGATAGAGATTTAGCCCAACTGAATGCTAAATGTTTAAATTGTTTTTTCCGTGCATTGAATTCTGAGAATTTTATGAGAGTATCTACATATGCCACTAGTAAGGAGATTTAGGATAGACTATGCATTACATACGAAGGAATAAATGAAGTAAAATAGTCTAGGCTTAACATTGTATTGCACGATTATGAACTCTTACGCTTGAAACCTAGCGAAACAATATCTGACATGTACACTAGGTTCACCCAAATCGTGACATCTTTGTATGCATTAGGTAGAGAGATTTCAAATTCTGAGAAAGTAAATAAAATTCTTAGATATTTATCTAGTTCTTATGATGCAAAGATAACTGCTATCACTGAATCTAAAGACCTTAACGTTTACTCTATTGATAATCTCCTTGGGTCACTCATTGCATACGAGCAAGGAGTGAGTCAGAGACAAAGTGATGCAGGTGAAAAGGAGCGAACGGTGGCATTAAAAGCTAACAACTTAGAAAGTGAAAGCTCTGCAGGGGAGGAAGAAGATGAGATAGCACTGATGACCCGACAGTTCAAAAATTTCCTGAAGAGAAAACAGAAGTGTCATCAAAACAGATGGAATAAAGGTAAGAGCTCAAGGTCCAATAAAGTTTCATCTGATACAATTTATTTTGAATGCAGGAAGCCAGGTCACCTTCGAGCCGATTGCCCCAATCTGAAGAGTCAACCAGCTAAGGAGAAAGGAGAGGACAAAGCAAAATACAAGAAAGGAAAGATAAAGACACAAAAAGCTTTTTGGGCCAACTCCGCCTCAGAATCATCAGAAAAAGAAGAAGAGGAGGAGGTAACAAATTTGTGTCTTATGGCTAATGATAATCTTGATCAATCAGATTAAGATGAGGTATGTCAACTTTCATATGAAGAATTACTACTTATTTTTGAAAATATCCATGAATCGTATAGGAAGTTGAAAAAGATGCATACTAAGCTTAATGTTGAATTTAGTTCTTTACAGTCTGAGCATGCTAAGTTGTTTAAAGAAAATTCTGATTTAGATAGGGATCATATGCTAATTCTTGATGAGTATGATGCATTAAATAAGAAGCATATTGAACTAACTGAAGTGCATGAAACCTTGAAAACCACTCATGTTGAACTAGAAGAAGCTTTTGGTAGACTAAATAAACTTGCATTATAAGTAGATCATAGTGAGCACTTGCTATTAATAGAAGTTGATGGATTGACAGCTCAAAATAAAACTTTTAGTGAAAGAATAAAAGAATTAGAAAATGAAATTGCATCACTCACATTAGGCCATCCTAGCAAACCCCCAACACAGCATGCATCACACAACTTTAGGAAGAGGCACTATCATCAACATAGATTAGTAAACCCATTTCCTGGTGTTAGGTGTTTCTCTT
>NW_021394673.1:1026046-1077646 GCF_001605985.2 Dendrobium catenatum
CCCAAGTCTTATGAGGGTGTCTTCTTAGGTTATTCATCTGTAGGTAAGGCCTATAAAATTTTTAATAAGAGAACCCTTGTAGTAGAAGAGTCCACCCATGTGGTATTTGATGAATCAGATAAGTCCTCTGAATCTAAAATTGAAGATGATGAAATAGAGGCAATTCAAGGAGTAGAGACTATGACCTTAGGAGAAATGGTCGAACCTCAGGAAGATTTGCCTAGAGAATGGAGATATTCTTCTAGTCATCCTAAAGAGTTAATTTTAGGAGACCCTTCAGAAGGTGTAAGAACTAGGCATGGACTTAGGCAGGAGGTTAGTCATTCAGCATTCATCTCTATGATAGAACCTATAAATATAGATCAAGCCTTAGGAGATGAATTTTGGATTCTAGCAATGCAAGAAGAGCTGAACCAATTCACCAGGAATAATGTTTGGGAGTTAGTCAAGAGACCTAAAGAACAAAATGTTGTTGGAACAAAATGGGTCTTCAAGAATAAGATGAATGATTCAGGAACAGTAATAAGGAATAAAGCCAGACTAGTAGCTAAGGGGTACAACCAAATTGAGGGAATAGACTTTGAAGAAACCTTTGCCCCTGTTGCTAGACTACAAGCCATAAGAGTGCTCTTAGCTTTTTCTTGCTTCAAGAACTTGTAAGTTATATCAAATGGATGTAAAGAGTGCATTTCTGAATGGGGTAATTAAGGAAGATGTCTATGTTGAGCAACCCCCTGGATTTGAAAGTTCACAATTTCTAAACCATGTATTCAAATTAAAGAAAGCACTTTATGGATTAAAGCAAGCACCTAGAGCATGGTACGAAAGATCTAGCTCATTCCTATTAGATAGAGGATTTGAAAAGGGTAGTGTAGACACTACACTCTTTTTACAAAAGGCCAAAGAAGAAATTCTCATCATTCAGATTTACGTGGATGAGATTCTATTTGGATCTTCAAAAAAAATGTTATGTGATGAATTTTCAAAAATAATGAGTAATGAGTTTGAAATGAGCATGATGGGAGAACTAAATTACTTTCTTGGCTTTAGTGTAAAACAAATAGATAATAGAACTTTTCTTTGCCAAATAAAGTACATTAAGAATATCTTGAAAAAATATGAAATGAATAGTGCTAAACCCATGAACACTCCAATGAGCTCAACAATTCAATTAGACAAAGATCCTAGTGGAAAATCAGTAGATTAGAAAAAATATAGAGGATTGATTGGGTCCCTTCTTTACCTGACTACCAGTAGACCAGACATAATGTTTAATGTGTTCCTCTGAGCACGTTTTCAAGCTGATCCTAAAGAGTCTCACTTAACTGCTGTCAAGAGAATTCTTAGATATCTACTAGGCACCCCAAACTTAGGAATTTGGTATCCCAGGCATAGTACTTCCTTTGAAATATTAGGGTACTCAGATTCTGACTTTGCAGGATGTAGGATAGATAGAAAAAACAACTCTGGTACCTGCCAATTCATAGGACAATCTTTAGTTTCTTGATCTAGTAGGAAGCAAAACTCAGTAGCATTTTCCACAGCCGAGGCAGAATATATTGCAGTAGGAAGTTGTGTTGCACAAGTACTATGGCTAAAACAACAAATTCTTGATCTTGGCCTACCTGTAGGAATCATTTCAATCATGTCTGACAACACAAGCGTAATTTGTATATCTAAGAACCCAATTCAGCACTCTCGAACAAAACACATAGACATTAGACACCATTTCATTAGAGATCACTTTGCTAAGGGAGATATAGAATTGCATCACATCACTACAGAGATCAATTAGCTGACATATTCACAAAACCTCTAGCTTTCGACACCTTTAGCACCTTGAGGACTAGATTAGGTGTCATAGAAATAACTGCATTAAAAAATAAAATAAAAAAAAACAAAAAAAAAATTAAATAGGGCTGCTCCTGATCATCATACACTCACTACACATAAAGCATCAACCTTGACTCTGTAATATCGTACTGTACGATACACCTATCGTACTGTACGATATCCTATAATCTATACAGAACACACCAATTGGTAAGTTTCGTCTCTGTTGATCGTACTGTATGATTTACATCGTACTGCATGATAAATTATTGGTCATCGTACGGTACGATATCTCCTCTTTATACTGTACGCGCCAGATCAGCGATTGGATTGGGACGAATTCAAGCGTGCTGGTACGTTATTATTGCCAATCGTACTGTACGATATACACTCATCGTACTGTACGATCCACCTCAACAAACGGATAAGAACAAAATAAAGGGGTTCGGTGCGATATTTATGTCATTCATACTGTACGAAACACTTATTCGTACTGTACGATAAGTTTGTTCAAAAGTCGTACTAACGCCCTTGGGACGATCGATATTCCTCTGATCGTACCGTACGATGCTTTTCGTCCTGTACGTTTTTACCTCCTTTTCTCGGTACGAACCGTCAGAGAAATTATTACCATATCGTACTGTACGATGTACGATCGTACTGTATGATTTGTGGAAAACTCTATAAATTGGGTGGGTAGGCTGAACTCTTCACTTTCATTACACTAATCAATCCACTTGATTCCTTCTTAACTTGCACTCAGCCTCTACACGATGTTTGGTTCAAGCAAGAGAGGTCGTATGGTAGTGGGAATAAGTGTTTAGGTCATCTTCCTCTCGCCGACATAGAGCTCATCTTCCTCTCGCCGACATAGAGCTCGATTCTTGAATGCCGAAAACGAGGATGCATACAACAAGTTCAAAGCCTGCAAAATCACACCCTCCCGACTGCTAAATCAGAAGGCTCTGAACTTCGAGGTAATGAACCTCTATGCTTCCACCACCCTCCAATTTCTTCTCACCCTGGCATTGCCTTACAATTCTTAACTCCTTCTAGAATTCTTAGCCAATATGACCTATACTGTCAATAACCTCACTTTCCACTCTTTTGTTTATCGTCAAAATGTTGAAATAACCAAAGCTGACATCGCCCAACATATTGGGCTATCTACTGAAGGGCCTATAATTCGTTCTTTTCTTACAAACGATTTTGACTGGAGCGACGTTAATCGAGTCCTTAGGAACGCCACATTCTATCAACACCAACCTCTCGTTTCTTCACTAAATAGAAATGCGCGCATAATTCAACATGTCCTTTGTACCTCCATAATACCCAAAGGTGGTGACCGTGTCAACATGACCCAGACCCTATCTGTCACTACCTACCTTATCATGACCAACACAAAATTTGACGAGGCCGATCTGATTATTGACTACATTCGCCACATAACTTTCGTTCGTCTCCCTACCACTCACCGAAAACAATAAATAGCTCTTGGACACCTTATAGGATATATTCTCCAAAATAAATATCAATTGACCTATCTTGGTGAACCTGACAATCTAACTATTTTTTATACGGATGCCTCTTTCCGTATTCTTTTCCATCAGGGACACGAGCCGGAAGAATCTGTTTTTGACGAAGAAGAAGGGGAAGATGCCACGGCTGCAGCTAAAGCACGTCCATGACGACATGCACCACCCCGAGTACCTGCACCTGCTTACCCTCACGATGATATAGTCGAACGCTTCGACCAACTTTAGACTCGTCTCGAAACTCACATTCAAGAACAACATCAACAACATGAGACAAATATGCAATGGTTTAGAGATCACTTTACTGCTATTGATCAGTGCTTTGACACTCTCTTTCAGTACTTCCAACCAAACCCACCTCCACCACCTACTGATCAGGATCCTCCACTATAAATTATCTTTGTATTGTAGTTGTTTTTTCTTTTTTAGTGTTTGTTCCTCTTTTTGGTGCTGTCAAAAGGGGGATAAGGTTGTTATATTTTGTTTCTATGGTTAAATGCATGTTTTTTTTTCTTTCGTACTGCATCTTCTTTTATTTCTTGTATTCTTGTTCTTATGTTTAAATTAAATTAAAAAAAATGCCTTTAACACTTGCTTACAACAAATATTATTTGACATCTTCAAAAAGGGGGAGATTTTGATGATGACAAATAATGTCATTTGAATCTTCTATTCATTGAATATTATTTTATTTGTTATTGTCCATGAGTACTAACATTTTAGGAAGATCAAAAGCTACTCAGGACGATAGGAAGACTAAAAAATGGGTAGATTAAGAGTATGAGTCTGCAATGTATTTTGGTGTTTATTTTATTTTTATTTTCTTAAGTCTAGCCACAAAATGCATAAGAGTCTGAGCAACCATGCACACGCATAGGGGGAGAGTGTTTTTAAATAAAAAATTTAGAGTTTTTCTTTCTCTATATATCGTACTGTACTATATTAATTTGTACTGTACGATCAGAGCTTTGTAGGACGATTCTGTGAAAAGATCGTACTGTACGAATGTATTCGTACTGTACGATATGTTCAAAGCCAAAACCCTAGCAGCCGTTTTAACTTAAGCAAGTTATTCTCCGCCGCTCGTACTATACGAACACCTTCGTACTGTATGATTTTGTTTAAGTACTTACTTAATTTAACCCGTGATTAGTGCAAGAAATTCGGGCTTAATTATAATTTAAACATCATACTGTACGAACCCATTCGTACAATACGATGAACAAAGATGAATTATAATAGTCTCGAAGATCATCCCGGACGATCTCTTCAATTTTGTCTCATCTTACTGTACGATGGCAATCATACCATACGATCAACAGAGACGATGTTTGATCGTCCCGACTATCGTCCTGTACGAACATAATTGTTGTGGATCATACCGTACGATTTAATATCGTACTGTCCGAATGTTTTTGAACTATTCGTACATCTTCGTACCAGGATGAAGTCTATTTATACATATCGTACTGCACGATTAGAAACCGTACTGTACGATAGTAACAGCTACTTTTGAAATCTCAGGGATTTTGGAGCCCATTTTTATGTGTAAAACTTGTCATATTTTGGGGTGTGAATTAGAGAGGAGAACATGGTTAGCGAGGGATTCCGAGGGTGAGAGATCTTGAGAAGTTCTTTAGGGTTTGAGAGAGGAAGGAGAAGGTGAGCATTGTGAGGGAGAAGAGGTGTGAGGGAGATCACACGGTTGCTCTGAACTTGCTACATCTTGCTCCTCCTGTTGCCATAGAAGAATTTGTGGGAGGATCTCCAAGGGGAAAGGCTCTTCTACATCTGTGAACTCGAGGTACTCTGCTTTCTCCAGGAGGGAGAAAATTGAGAAGGTTCTCTGCCGTCGCCAGGAGGGTGAAAACAGAGTTTGGCACTCCGCCATGCCGGGTTGGTGAAAGTGAGTATTGTAAGGGCTTCTACGCCTTGTCAAGGGGGGAAAAAGGAGAGCTATTACTTGTAGTGAAATACCCAGAGTGGAGGACTCCAGGGAGTGGACGTAGGTCATGGTTTGACCGAACCACTATAAAAATCTCGGTGTGCTTTTTCCTTATTGTCTTTTATTACGGCGTGCATTTTATTTTTCAATATTTGTTTGGGAAAATTTGTGAAAAAAATTGTTTAAATTTTCATGTTAAAATTTTAAAACATCAAAAATATTAGAACTCCTGCTTAGGTTTTAACTATTGTCAAAAAGTTTTAACAATTCACCCCCCATTTTGTCCATCTAGTAATTTCATAATGAAGATGAGGTATGTAAACTTTTATATGATGAATTACTTGCTATTTCAAAGATATTAATGACTCCTATAGGAAACTAAAAAAGAAGCATTCTAGCTTGAAAAATGAATGCTTAGTTCTGTAAAAAGAAAATGAATTGCTTAGAAAAGATGGTTCTGATGTTGATAAGGATCATATAGCTTTGTTGGATGAGTTTGATGAATTGCATCAGAAATATTCTACTTTATCGGAAACACATAAGTCTTTGAAAGCATTGCGTCTTGATTTAGAAAAGTCATTTAAAGAGTTAGAAGCATGTGTTAACATTTAGATCTTAGTGAGCACTCATTAAAAATTGAAATTTCTTCTCTTGAAGGTGCTAATGAAATCTTGTTAAAAAAAGTAAAGGCTTTTCAAAATAAACCTATATGTAAGCACTCATCTTGTCATGCACCTCATAAACCTAGGAATAAGAATCATAATTATCAGAGGTTAGTTAACTAATTTCATGATGTTAGATGTTATTCATGTGGCATGTTAGGGCACATTCGCCACAATTGCACTATCCATCGTAGAGCACATTGGGTGTGGAGACCAAAATTGCATCAAACACAACATGACATGCATTCTGATGATTTATCTAAATTTAAGAAGGGAAAAAAACTCACTTAGGCTCCCAAAACTATTCTCCCATAATCTTTGGATTTAAGGGCTCTCACAAAAGTCCAATTAGAGAATGTGGTTTTTGGGCTCAATATTGTTCTCCTATCACCTGAAATCCACAATTCATGAGCTTCTCAATGTTTGTGTTTTTGTTTTATGTCTTTTTATTCATGATTTTATTTTTATTTCATGTTCTTCTTCTTTTGGTTTTGTTATTATTATTCTGCATGATTATGTCCTAATCATCACACAAACCACCTTTTTGAATCACACTTGTTCTAAAAATCAATTTTTTTTTAAATCATACTATACAAACTACCTTCATAATGTATAATTTACAAAGTACTTCTTAGAACACAATCCTTGGTGAATTGATGAATGATCCAGATTGCTTATATCATTTTCCATAGTACTATATGAACACCTATTCATATAGTACAATCCACATGTCTACTCCATTCAGGATGAATAGAATTGAGTTTAGTATGACATTTATTGTTGATAGTGCAATATGAACATTCAATCATATTGTACAAACATTTTTCTCAACCATCGTATAGCTTGACTGCTTGGGATGAGATCCATATCTCTAATCATCTAATATGATGGATGATCATACTGTATGATCTCACACAATTTTTTGATGAATTGTATGACTGAAATAATTACATATGATCAATCCGTATGATCCCACAATCGTATGGTATGATCTGTTCATTTTCTATTTAAACAGCTAGCCCCTTTCAAAATTTTCACACCTCTCATGAGATCCATCCTTCTTAGATTCCAATCCTTGAAATGGCTGATGAGAAACATAATCATCAAACCCAGGGGGCTTCCTCCTCTCTGGGCATTGGAGATGAGCATTTTTGGACACCTTCTGATGAAGCTACATATAAAAATTACTAGGAAGCCAAGATGACAACCTCCAGTTTTCAGAATCAACAGGCTCTTAGCTTCCCCATAATGAATCTTTTCAACTCAACTGCACTTCAATTTTTACTAACCTTGGCTTATCCCTTCCATTATGAACTCTTGTATGAATTTCTCATAAATCATGGGATTAGTGGGGAGGGGATACCACGGTTATGACCTCCTGAGTGGGCTACCAAAATGTAGAAATAACCAAGGAATATATAGGAATCAACCTTCAACTAAACAGCTAAGGGAATATACCTCTAGCCATATCCTCTATATTTGATTTATACTATAGTGATGTAAACCTTCTGCTAAGAAATGTTGCCCTTAACCTTCACCAACCTTTGGTTAAGATCCTTAACAAGAATACTAGAGTTATCCAGCATGTTTTGAGAACCTCAATCACACCTAAAGCTGGAGAATTAATAAATATGAATCCCTTACTATCAATTGTTACCTATTTCATCATGTCAAATACCCAAATGGATGAATTTCAAATGCTAATTGACTACATCCTAAACCTCACTTGCATTCGACTCCCAACCAATAGAAGAAAGCAGAATAATTCCTTAGGACATGTGATAGGATATATCCTATTTAGAAAATACATCATCACTTATCTTGTACCTCCTAATCACATGATAATCTTCTTTTTGGATGCCTCTTTATGAATGCTACTTATAGGGACCAGGAGCCTGAAAATCCTCTTTTTAATGATGAAAGAGAAGCTTCCCTTGTAGCTGATCCTATACCTATACCATCTCCTCACAACTGCCAATATGAGGAGATAATTCAGAGATTTGATGGACTGGAGACTTGTCTGGATCAACAATATAGCCAAAATGATAAAGATATTGTTGCAAATCTATTTTCATGACTTATGTTTTGATGATTGATAAACACTATTGATTCTCTTGGACTGCCTGTTACTTCTAACTTTTTAGGAATTGAAGATCGGACGAACAATAGAAGCCAGTTCAAGATTGCGTAGGTTTAGGGTTGAGTCAGTCTGTACTTTGTTTTTTCTCTTCTTGAGTCTATTTGTAATGTTTAAAGAGACTAATGCTAAGTAACCCTACACACACACTGGACGATATTGTCGGCAACTTGTAATTAATGAGCTCCTTTGAAGTTCTTCTATTTAAGAGCTCTTGCTCAACATTTTGAAAAATCTTTTGCTGCTGCCTTGACCTGAGAGGACCTTGAGGAGAGAAAGAGAGAGAGGGAAAGAGAGAGAATCTTGTGAGGGGATTCACAAGGGTTGCTTCAAGGATCGCTCTGCTTCTTCTTCGTCTAGAGTTTCTCATCCATGGAAGGGTCGGTAGAGGTAAGGATTCAGCATCTGATTGTGATTCTCTGCCATCTTCAGGAGGAAGCAAAAGGAGATAGGTTCTCTGCCTTGCCGGGGTGGCAAAAAGAGGTTCTTTGTAAAGGCTTCTCCGCCTAGCTGTGGGGGCTAAAGGAGAGTCACGATTGTAGTGCAATACTCGGAGGGCGCCTCCGGGGAGTGGACGTAGGTCGAGTTGACCGAACCACTATAAATTTTTGTGTTCTTCTTTCTTGCTTCCGCACTTTAAATTTCCACGCTTATTTTTTTTGTGGTGTGATTTTGGTTTACGAGATTTTACTTCTTTGCGAATTTTGTTTTTTTAAAAATACCAATTCACCCCCCCTCTTGGTTAGCTTGGGCCAGTTCTATAGGGCTTAACATCCCTAAAGAACTTTCAAATATGGGTTGGTTCAGTGAGAAGTTTGGAAACATTCAACATCAGTTCACTAGAATCCAGTAGTAATATGATAGTTTTAGCCAGTTTTTCCAACCACCCCCACCTCTACCTTCTGATAAAGATCCATCACAATACTAGTGTCTTTTGTTCTTGTTGTAATTATACTATTTACTTTGAATCTATGCGTGTCTGTTTGTATTTTATTTTGTAATGAAATCTTCTTTCATCTCCTTATTGTATATTTTGTTTTTTTTCTTTTTCTTATAAAAAAGTTTCTCTCAAATGGTATTTCCCTCTATTTCTTTATGCTCGTAGATCTCATTTCTATGCTCATTGGTTGAGAATTAGTAGTCTACCAAATTAATGCTTTATACTTGTCATATTATACCTGTATCGTATTGTATGAAGTAACTCAGACTGTATGATTAAACATCATACTATATGATTGAACTTATACTATACAAATATAATCATACTATACAAATAAGTTCATACCGTATGATTTAGATCGTACTGTACGACTTGACTTGTCCTGAGCTATGCTTTTTCTAATTATGTAAACATACCTCTACTCTTACTTAAAAATGTTTAAATAAGTAATTGCTGACAATTTTAAACTAAGAGGATTGAAATTCATGCATTTACATATCCCATTTTATTATCTTTACATGATAATTTCTTATGTATACTTCAAAAACTGAATCAAATTAGAATTATGATTAATGAAATGAAATCTTATTCACTCTACTGCATGTTTTTATATCCTGGATATATTTTACGAATTTGGCGAATGAAATTCATTATTTTTCTATATTATGCTTTTATTTATATTAGAAAAACTTGAGCTTACTTTTTAGATTATTCCTCCCTATATAAGAGAGTGAGTTACTCTTCTCTTCTATTTAAAAGATAATCTTACAACAAAGATTCTTAGAGAGTTAGAAAGGAAGCAATTTGCTTAAAACAAAAAATCAAAAGAGGCACAAAATGAGCCCACAATTAAAAGGTGCATAATGACACCAAAAGTAAAAGAAGCACTAAGTGTATCAAAAAATAAAGATGCTCAATGTTCACATTAAAATAGGCACAAAATGAGCCCAATCTAAATTTACTTCCCTTTCTTATGAATCTTTAAGTTTAGAAAATTATGATGTTTCATAATATGTTTAATACTTGATTTTGGAAAATATTGGTACTTCATTTATCATTTTTACAGTATTATTCTATTCAATAAATTTCATGCTAGCATTCAGAAAAGATTAAGTTTCACTAACTAATTATAATTACTGATTTAGATTTTTTATTATTTAAACAAAAAATTTTAGCCTGTGAACTTGGTAAGCTGGATGTGCAAACACTAGAATTCGAATCTTTTAGTTGCAAGATAGTCAATGATTCTCTTATTTGTCCTTTTTGTGTGCAGGGTAAGTTTATTACCTTTTGAAAGTTCCCATGCAAGTTAATAGAGGTGTGATACTTTGAGTTGTTAATCTATTTTCTTTGTATGTTTCCTATTTATATTTTTATTATTTTTCTTCATGTTGTTTCCCTATTTCTGTGATGTAAAAAGGGGGAGTAGCATTTTGTTGTTTATTATTATTTTTATTATTGTTATTATTTCTATTTACACTCCTTTTTTACACTTCTTTTACTCAAAATTAATTTTCATTAAAAAGGAAGACTTGTGTTTATTGATTGGTTCATTATTTTGTATTGTTACCTTTTATATGGGGGGATTTTTTAGAAGAAAGCATTTTTTTTGAAAAGATCTTGCCATCATAAAAAAGGGGGAGATTGTTGCAGATCTGATATAAAGCTTTGTGTTTAGGTTTTGATGATAGCGAACATTATTGTGTCTGATAATTCTTTCTTCTATTTCTGTGATATTATGTTTAGTTCTGTGTTTATTAGCATTTCAGGAATTCAGTCCACCATTTCCTTGTAATTTTTATCAGCTCAAGATTAGGTAGACTAGAATTTTAGTCTTTTATTTATTATGTAAATTTTACTTTCTTGAGTCATAACTTGTATTTTAGGTGGATATATTTGCTATGTAACCATGCACATACACAGGGGAGATAGAATTGTTTTTGTGAGAGATAATATTTTTTTAAGTAATTCATACTACACGATTCTTCTTCGTACTGTACGATATGTGTATCGTACTGAACACTTTAATCTTTTACTGTATGATCTGCTGTGCTCTGCCAAACCCTATTCGCCATTGTTTAAAAAGATAATAATTATGTATTGATTATATAGTACGACCTGGATCATACTGTACACCCTAATTAATATTTTTCTTAATTAATCCCACGATATGAGGCAATCAAATCATAGACAATTATTATAATTGATCATATTGTATGAATTAATTCGTATTATATGATTTTTTTTGTATGAAATTGGTCATCCCTTAGAGTGTACCAAATGAAATCCATGATTTTTATACTGATCGTATCGTAGGATCTCCATAGTTTTGGATGATCACCCATATACAAAGTTGTCCATCCCAAGGATCATCCCAAAAGAACAGAAGGATTTAATGCATATCATATCATATGATTTCAAACTATACTATATGATGTATTATAAAGTTTGAAATGTTTATTTGAACAAACTTGCTGGATGATTTTGAATTGAATTGATTGTACCTTATGATACATCTACCATACTATATGAATAGAAATGGATGGATTTGAAATTAGGGTTTTTGAAGCTCTCTATCTAAGGATCTCTAACACTTTTGTTAGAAATCTTTGGCTGCTTAGTCTTCTTGAGAGAGATCTTGATAGAGAGAAGATGGAAAGCTTGGTGAGAGAAGAGAGGGAGATTTTTTGAGGGAGAAGTTGCAAGGGGATTCACAAGGTTGCTCCAAGATAGAATCTTGCCTAGTATCTACAAGTGTTTGCCTGGAATATTTGTGTCCTCAGAGGAGAAGTTCTTTAGTAAAGATCATGGTTCTTTGACAATCAATTGGAGGGTGAAACTAGATTTGTGGTTCTCTAACCATCTAGAAGGGTGAAAACAGAATTAAGGTTCTCTTCCTGTAAAAGAGTCACAATTCTCTACCGTACTGGGGAGGTGAAACAGTGTTTGTACAAGATTCTTCGCCTTGCTGTAGAAGCAAAAGGAGAGTCACTTCTGTTTAGTGCAACACTTTGAGAGGGAATCTTGAAGGAGTGTAGATAGGTCGGGTTGACAGAACCACTATAAATTTTGGTGTGTTCTTTCTTATTACTTTTATCATATTTTTAATTTTTTACACTTTTTGTGATTTGATCTGTGATTGAATTATCTATTTTTTGTTTTTACAAAATTAGTTCTATTTTTGTATCAAGAGGTTTAAAATTCTTGTTTGATTAAGAAAATTTTTAAACTACCAATTCACCAAATCACTTTGGATCAAGAGGCTAAGTTTGATGTCTTTGATTGAATGAAATGAAGTCCCCCCTCTCGGTTAACCTTTGGACTATTTCTTTAGGTTTAACCACCCTCACAAACTTTTATTGTTAATTTTACAATATTATTCATTTTGCTCAAAAGAAAATTTAACCTCCAACCATGTAATATTGTCCTTAGATAATGGGATTAAAGTTAAAAGTTTTAATATGCTCCTTTAGCTTCGAAAAAATAGGAGATTTTTAACCACTGATATATTCTTTTAGGACCTTGTCCTCATTACTATTTAACATTAGAGAGATATTTAACTTTGGAATTTTATTTGTACCTAAATTTAATGATGGTTTTGTACATCCTTTTAGCTTGATTCAAAATTAATAGTTACAACATGTGTTTGTTTTTGAACTATTATATTCATTTTGATTTCTTCTTTTGCCTTCTCTTTGAGCTCGGTGGGACATTCTATGAGCACATTATGTAGAAGATGTAGGAGGCCGTGAAACATATCACAAAGGCTAGAAATACTTTCTTTTTCATTCATTTTATATTTTCTTGAAATTTTTTAAACTATCATCATTAAAATAGCTCTAGAAAAAGAAGGTTACATTATTTAAAGATAATATGATACATCCTCACAGAGCTCAACTTCATGAACTGAAAAATGTTATAAATCTCCCTAAATTTAGTGTATATTACCATTATATGAATACTTGTTACACTAATTAAGTGGGAGGGAAACTTCCCATATTCATGTAACTAGAGTTTATCTACAGGGTATTAAAGGATATTTTTAAATTAACATTGTAAAAATTTGCTTCAAGTACACTAATTTCAAGAGGTGTAATAGAACCTAAGGCCCTTACGCCTTTCTTATTGAAATCATCCAACACCATTTTATCTGAGCCGAGCTTGTGGGTATCTACCTTAAGATAAGCTAGAGTCCTCAAGGTCATGCATTTGATTAATGTACTTAGATTTATAAGAACTTGGGAAATTCTAAAATTATCCACTTTTATAAAGATATAAAGTTGAAAAGTATGATTAGTAGTTCCAAAAATTAATCTTCATTTAAAAAAATGGCATTGAACTCTCTAGTAATTAAGCCATGTAGAATTTAGGATCTAATAAATCCCCAATGAAGCTACAATATCTACTATTATAGAACTTGTAAGAACTACATGTTAAAATTTTCATATCCTGAAATTTTAATTAAAGAGTAAAGGATTGAATCAGGAAATCTATAATTAAAGTAGGAGAAGTTTCTCTGAGAGAACAACTGTACTTCCATCTCTATTTGGGGATGTTGCGATGTTGTAAGGGAGCTTTATGGCATTGAACTCTCTATTTAGGAGTATCAAGAAACATTTCACCATGTCATTTCTAATATGTTGTAGAATGTCTCATTATGGTCATTTTAACTATAAGAAATTAAAATTTGACCTGTTAGTTTTATTTGTACAACTTTCTATCTATTCCATGTTTATGTGATATTTCTGGTATTGACTAGAGTTCCTTAAAGGTATTAATATAATTTTTAAAGGTTCCTTATAGATGGTTTTTAAAATGGAAATTCTTAAGTATTTATGTAAACTATCCATACATTTTCCTCTAAAATGTTATACATGTGTTAAGTTATATATTTTTGTATTCATATTCAATGTTACAAATACATTTCAAAATTTTTAGTCTCTCCATATTCATCAAATGTTCATGTGAAGGAACTTTTGATGAGGGGAAATGTTTAAGTGCACTACACGTTCTGTTATATGGGCTTGACTTTCTATTCCACTTTGATTTTATTTCTGACCCCATTTGTCTTGTGCAGATGTGGTAGGTTCAAGTGAGCTATGAGTGAAAGAGTTCTTATAAGAGGAATCATGTAATATTACCCTCATCAGCAGTGGACAGGTTAGTTGCACTTATGAGACATAATTAGAAGTGGAGATATAAACAAAAATGGAGGCATGTGAATTTCATATTGCATACTATATAAATAAAAAAATTATGTATGGTGATTATTCTTTTTAAAGTTTATGTCCCTTAAATTGATGAACAAATTCAAGTGATACCAAAATTTTGTTTAAGTTTATGCTTTTGACATCTACATAAGTTTTTCAGTAAGTATCATCTTTTGATATAATTTAACAGATTGTAAATGTTCAAGAAATGTTAAAGTTAATTTCTATTATAGTGCTAACTACCATCTGAATAGAATAAAACATTTTTTATTTAGTAGTTATAAATGTATACTTCATTTAAGTAATAGGATTTTTGTGTAAAATCCTTAAATTAACTTTAATAATTCTTTAAAATTATTTGAGGAACAACTACAGTACGAGCTTGTAGGAGCCATGACACCAATTCTAGAATTTGAGTGAGCATAGTGATGCTGGGGTCTTAGATGCCATATTATTGGGCAATAAATTTTTTAATAAAACATTCAAACCATTTTAATAAAAACTCTCACTCAACCACCCCTCCCTATTTCTTCATGCATGCTAGGTGAGGGAGAGAGAGGAGGAGAAGAGAGAGGAGAGATAAATTTTCAATGATTTTGTATTTTGTCTATTTTCTCCTCCTGAAATTATTAAAGAGGCAATATCTCCTATTTTAGTGAGCTTTCACCTTACAACTTTTAATATGTGACTAATATCAATATTATGAGCTTTTTTATTAGTTTATATTTAAATTCTATAGGTTGGTTTTGAATGTATGCCATTTTTATTAAAATGAGAAGGGTAACATTGAGTATAAAATGATTAGGAGTTAGTATATTACTTTTGGATATTAGATATATGATATGCATATGTTTATTATTTATTTGGTCAAATATGTGTTTGTAACATACTATACGTATACTGATGGGTATATTGAATAGATTCACATGTTATGATCATTGTTTATGATGTGCTCATGATATATTTATTATATTATATATGATATGAAACATATGTAAGAGTAAGAAAGGTTGACTTAATGATTGACTAGTTCATGTTGTCTGAAGACATATTATCTTATATAGAAATGTGGGCTTACATGCTTTAATTTAAATAATATTTATGGTGTAATCATAAGTGAAATGAAATGGGAGGTATAAGGAGATTGAGTAATATGATATGATATGTTACACCGAGTAATAGAGCCCACCGATTGACACAAGGGAATATAAAACATATGAATTACATGATATACATGGTGCATTACATTTGATATAGAATAAGATGTACATACATGATACCATACAACATATATATGAAAAATGTAGGGATACTGCTCTCTCTCTCTCTCTCTCTATATATATATATATATATATATATATATATATATAGTAGATTATAGATTGAAATAAAGTATAATTTATAGACATGTATATATTTGTAACAAACCCATTGTGTTATTCTTGACATGAGTACATGAATGGTATAACACATTGATCCTTTATATGGCCACTAAGCACTGAATCTAAATTATATTACTTTTGTTGATTTACATTACTCATATGAAATGAATTTAATCATCTTGTTTTCCATATATTCTTATAGTTACATTTTTATACTAATATGGATTGAATGATTACTCATATACTGCCTCTATTTCCTTGCATTGATTGTAGTTGTAGGATCTAGTAACCTACTGAGATTTTAACTTACTTTATGATTTTATTTATTTTTTAGGAAGGGGTTAGGATTTATTTGTGTGAAAATGATCTAAATCATTAGTTTTAGCCTTATTTTTATACTTTTATTTTATTCTTTTGTAGTCAGAATTATAAGAGACAAACTGATGTATTAGTTAAACTTTGGGCTATTGTAAATGAATTTTGATTAATAATGAATTTATAGAAAATGTTTGATGTATATAGTTCCTTTCATTAGTTCTCATTAATGAAATAAGATTTGTGCCTCTTGTAGAGTATTTAAGATATCAAGTAGATAATTTATTAAAAAAAATATATTGGGGTGTCAATAGTTTTTGGCATCAAAGCAATAGTTTTGGAAGAGTTTGATTTTAGCCTAAGCTATAGGAAATGAATGTATGGATAGAAATGGATAGTGATAAGATTTATTTTCTTTGTATTCATAATATACATATATATGATTAAATTATCTTTTGATGGGAAAGATATCTATTTCAAGTGTGATGGGCTCATTTAGCCATGAAGTACAAAATGAGTAATATATAGTAGCCCCAATGAATTCTAATAGTATGCTCCAATTTTTTAGTTTGATAACTTAGATAATGAGTGATGCACAAACTAAATAGGATGGGATCAAGGAGACTAAAATGGATAAACACTTATAGAAGCTTCATAAATTGAAACATATATTATTTAAGGGAGTAGTAGAGCCAAAATTAGAAGAGGACTACCTATTGAGGGTACATAAGATATTTGGTAGCATGACATGCCTAGAGAATATGAAGATATAAATAGAAGTGTATTTATTTGAAGGAGAAGTCAAAAGATGTAGATATAATGGTAGAGAGAAATTTTTTAGGGCAAGTTGAACTCCTTAATCACATGGGAGGAGTTTGTTAGCACATTTAGATATTTATGTGTACCTTTATCAGCTTAACAGTAAATGCAGGAAGCTTTCATGAAATTAGAGCAAGGGAAGAAGTTAGTGATATTGTATAAAGTTCAGTTTACTTCATTGGCCAGGTATGCACTTTAACTTGTTAGTATTATTGAGGAGAAATGCTTCAAATTCTTGAGAGGATTAACTAAGACACCCAGTTGTACCAGTAATAATTCAAGAATTTTCAAAGTTAATTGAAAGAGCTAGATTAGTGAAATTATATTTGGAAATTTTTCCATTTAGGAAGGATATGAAGAGGAAAATAATAGGCGAGGAGATGATATGAAGGGAAAGTAGTTAGAAGAAAAATAGGTTTGTTGATTTTAGAAGAGGACCTATGGCGCAAGTTGATAATATACTAGATTGCCCTGGATGAGAAAGGAGGCATGTAGGGTAGTGCTATATGGTCATACAATAATATTTTAGATGCAGTCTATATGGTTATAAGATAATAGAATATTCACAGGGAGGATATAGTGTGAGACAAGGATCTTGAAAAGATCAGTTTAGATAGGCATATGGATAATGCATTGGGATGTAAATATCTAATGAGGGTTATATGAGTGGATTAAATAGAAGGAATATGAGTGGGAGTCAGAGGCAGGCGACACTATAAATAATGACAGTACCCATTCAACCAAGGATGTATAACTTGAGTTAGAAGGAAGTGAAATATGCACCTTAGAGTTCTTCTGTTATAGTTCTCTATTATAAATATGCCTATTTATGGTTGACATACATTGCATTATATGCCAAAAGATTGATTTATTGACATGCAAACATGTATGAATAAATGAATACATGATTTGACTTATATGACTGATTTGATTAGTGATAAGCATTTTTATTATGTTTGTTAGTGGTCCGTAGTGAGAAATGTCAAGGATGATTTTTTTATGGTGGGTAGAATTTAATAGCCTTAATTTTAATTTTAGTAATTTTTTCACTAGTTGAGCTTGTGGGTGCTATGGCGCCAAGCTCTCTAGTTTTCTAGAATTTTAGTGAGTGCAGTGACACTAGGGAGTTGGGTGCCACGGTGATGGGTCACAATAATTATTTTTTAATAAAATATCCAAAAACTTTCTAATAAAAATCATCACCAAGCCATTCCCTCACTATTTCATCATGCATGCTCAATGATGAATAGATGGGTGGAGAAGAGAGAGGAGGGAGGAGAGTGAAAATTTACTCTTAAGCCATTTTTATTTATCAATCTAGTTATGAAAATTATTTTAAAATTGTATATTTCCTTAACCCTAACTCTTTTTCAATGATTTTATGTTTTACCTATTTTCTCCTTCTTAAAATTGATAAAAATTCAATATCTCCTGTTTAGTGAACTTTCATCATGTAACTTTAATATATTGTTGATATTATCATTATGAGCATTTTGAATAATTTATGTTTAAAGTTTAGTAGTTGGATTTTAATATATATCATTTTAATTTAAATGAGAAGGGTAACATTAAGTATAAAATAATTAAGAGTCAATATATTACTTTTTGACATGAGATATATGATATGCATACATTTATTATTCATTTAGTCAAACATACATTCTTGGCATAATATATGTATACTATAAATATATTGACTAGATTCACAAGTTATAATCATTCTATATAATGTGCCCAAATTATTGATATTATATTATATATGATATGAAATGTGTGTAAAAGTAAGAAAGGTTTGAAGAAATGATTGATTGGTTCAGATTGGCTAGAGACATGTTACCTTGAACATGAGGCTAGTTTGATGTGTGACACCTTAGGATCTATTGAAAGGATTCTTTTGCCTAAATCTATCATTATTTTACTTAACCATTCAAGAATTACAACCAAACAATACTATCATTTCAAATTATAAATGCAATATAACACAATAATATTCCAGTAAAAATAAGTACATTTATCCAAATCATAGAAGTCTATACATCAAATAATTAAATGCTAGATCACAAAAATGGTACCTTATTAACCCAGATCCAAAATCATGCCTCTACATGTGACCTACTTAGGAGGGCCTTTGCTAATTTTTGAAACATTAATAGAACAAAATGAGCCTAACTAGCTTAGTAGACTTCCTATATTGACCTATCACAATATGAATATTCAAATTAAAAGGAGCAATTATAATATAAATAAAAGGGAAATAAGAAAGCATTAAAGTAATAGAATAACACTAAAACTCTAAAAAAAAATTTTAAGGTTCCAAAACATACATAACATTTTAACTTGTAAAGTTACTTGTATAAAAATTCTAGATACCTCATAGAATACTTGGCTTTAGAGATACTCTTGTAATTGGATTTTGTACTTCATCATAATTTGTACAGAGTTTCTAAATTTTCAACATTAATTTTATATTGTTATTTATACTTATTTCTTTAACATCAATGCAATACAATAATTATCATGCACATATCCCAATTCCTACTAATAACTCCACTTCGACTTATGTCTCCCTTTTAACTCTTACATACTTATATAATGAGTGAGGCTAAAATCCCTCCAACATTTACCCTAAGCTAATGGGGCCAGAAGAGTACATACAATGTTAAATAACCTCCCACACATACTTTTAGCAAGTGGGGCCAAAATCCTCCTACATATGCAATAAGCAGATTAGTCCATAATAAAACATTCAAGGCCTTTGTTACATAACAAAGAGTGCACTTTTCACCTATCAGAATATCTCCTATGAAATGTTATGCATATTAGAAATGTAATGTAATTTTAGTTAAAAGAAAAATCTAATGAATTATCAAAATAATGCATAAACTGCCTATATAAAGTCACATTGCATGTATATCAACTACTCACTTAACCTTTCCTATTTCACTTCCAATTTTAAAGGAGAATTCACATGAACGTTTTAAGACTTTTACATAACTATTGTAATATCCATAAATGCCTTAATCAAAATATATACTAAAAAATTTATGTAGGTAAAATGAATTGGTAAGTTTTTTTTTCTTATAGTCAAACAATCAAAATAGAGGATACAACAACATATAAAAAGTTATGCTGTGAAAATTTTAAAAATTTAAGAAAAAATATATTAATACATAAGTTACTATAAAATAGGGGAAATTGAAATTAGAGACAAGGATTTAAAATTCTACCTTACTCTCTAAAATTTTATTAACTGGCCCGATGATTAAAACCCGAGCTTTTACCTCCAAATTCTCTTTATTTCTCTCTCTTTCCTCTTCTCTTCATCCCCTCTCTTCTCTTCTTAAACAAGGTTGCTAGAGAAAAATGGAAATTTCCAAATGGTTTTAGATATTTTAGTATAATAATTCCATTATTTTGATGTTACACCATGGTGCTCACAATCCTTGTTCCATAGTGCCCAAAAGAATCTTCCAAATGCTCTAAGAATATGTTCACCTTAGACCTAACGTAGTAGTGACACTTCCTAGCACCATAGAGCATGCTTCAAAACTTTTTTTTTAATCTCTTTTTATAATATCTCAATATTATGACACTGAAATTTTAAGCATCGTAGGGTACACATGACATTTTCAAACCTTGAGTTTTATTTCCCCAATCAAACCTTTGTTCTTTCGAGCCTTATTACACATTTTAAAGATTACACTTTCACATTAAATTAACAACAAATGAGTATATAACTTAATTATCTTTAATACTATACACCTAAAATCATTCTATCCCCAATAAGATGACCAACATAAGGATTGACACCAAACAATTTCAATTTCTAAAAACCTTCTTCACACTCTAGTGTCTAGTTAAATGGCATTACTTTCAGAGTCAGTCTTGTTAGAGGGATTGTAAATTATATGATGCCTCTTGTAAACTTCTTGTATTACCTTTCCAAATCTTAAAAGAAACTATAAACCTCAATGACAGACATTAGATTTGGCCACTATAGTTTGCACCTTCTAGAGATCCATTGTGATTTCATCCTTGCTTACCACATGACCTACCAAGGCCGTAGACTTTAACCAGAATTTAAATTTTAAAAACTTAGCATACAAATTATGTTTTATTAGAGTCTCATGGGTTAATCTTCAATGAACTTAATTTTCTTCCTTAGGTTTTGAATATACCAGAATAGCATCAATAAGCACACTAGTAAATTAATCCATGTATTCCTTGAATACTATATGCATCAAATCTATGAAGACTGACGGTGCATCCATCACACCAAATGGTATTACCAAAAACTCATTTTGCCCATATTTTTTATTGAAAGATTTCTTTTCAACTTTTTCAGCTTTCACCATTAACTAATGGTAACCAAAATATGGATTAATATTTGAGAATATAGCTACACCCTACAATTTTTTAAATAAATCATCTATTCTTAATAATGGATACTTATTCTTCATAATGACCTTATTTAGCTTCTAATAATTGATACACATCCTTGGACATCCATCCTTCTTTTTCATAAATAGTACATGAGCTCCCCAGGGTGACCCACTTGATCTAACAAAGCCTTTATCCAATAACTCCTACAACTTAATCTTGAACTCCTCTAACTCTCTCAGTTCCATTCTATATTGAAACTTTTCTTTTGGGGTTATACTTTACACCACCATGATATAGAACTCTATATCTCTTTTTAGAGGTAATTAAAATAATTCCCATGGAATGATATCAGGGAATTCTCATACTACTAAGACTTCTTCAATGTCTTTAACAAATTTATTCAAATACTTAACATAGGCCAAAAATATAAACTACCCTTCCTCCAAGCCTTATCTACTTTCAAGGCAGATATAAGGGATGATATGATGCTTCTGGTACTTTAGAAATTTAATAGCTCTCCTTTTACACATAGACCCACTTTCTTCTTTCAACAATCAATATGAACTTCATATTTACCCAGCCATTCCATACCCACTATTACATAAAATCCCTTTAGACGTAATGACATAATCAACTCTAATCCCAACTTCTTATTTGTAATTTCAATATTACATTTGTAGAGCTAACTAGCAAATAGAAAATCTCCAATGGGTAACATAATAGATAAACTAGAAGCAAACAATTATGGAATTAGAGTTGATTCTTTCAATGCATGCAAAACTAGAAAAAATGGTCTACTCTAGAATAAAAAAATGGTAATACATTGTAGAGGCAAGTGTCAAACTAGTCACTATATCTAGTGCTTCCTTCATCTCCTACTCAATTAGATTATATATTTTGGGTTGAAGTGGATACTATAATAGACTCCCTCAAAACTCATCTGTTCACCCTATTGGCTACTACTTTCTTCTAAATCAGTCACAACCATGGGTTAAAGAAGTCTATCTAATCTCTCTAGAACCGGCTAGATGTTTCCTTGAACTCTAATTGACCTTGACCTCATCTCTACCTCCCAATACTCTTAGCGAATATTGCATCACTTTGTAACAAAATTGGCCACTCTTGAAGAAGTAACGTCCATATAGAAAGCAATGAACTATATGCCTTCTTTGATAAAATCTGTTGACAGGAGCATCAATTATGGATACTAATCCTCCAATGCTCCCATATTTTATAGGTCCTTCTATCATTAACTCACTACTCTAAAAATTGAACCACTTCCTAGTGGCTATATCCTGGAGGAATCTCCGCCAACTCTCTTGTTGCTCGGATCCCATTTCTACTAGGCCGACATTAGATCATTATGTACCAACCTAGCTCTCCCCAGGAGCTATGAATGGAACCAAAGGATGCCTAAAACTATTCCTCGTGCCTAAAAAGAAAAAAGATAACACTTCTTCTCTAAGATGGTGATCAATTGAGGAGTATACCTAACAAGAGATGTGAACTCTACCTCATATAAGATTACTATCGTGTTCCCTTGCACCAACCTAAAAAATGATTCATATATCTTTTGCATGGTAGATGACAATAAGAATATGCTCCTAAAAGTTTCTATAAACTCCTCCCAAGAATTCTCTACAATCCACCTCCCTAAAATCTCTCCCTTTACTGGATCATCCACTAGTGCTTTGCATCACCATCTACAAAAATACAAATAATGGGTCCTTCGTACCCTTTGGAATAATACTAAATAATTTCTCCACACTCACCAACAAATCCTTATCCACATAAGGCTCTACTGCACCCTAAAAATGAGGTGGCTTTAATCTTAAAAATAATTATAGGTGCTTATCTACCTCATCTTCCTTAACTCTAACCTTTCAACTCGAGGCTTTGCCCATTAGATAAGTTAATAAACTAGAAACCTTTATCATAAAATAGGAGACCGGAACTCTCCCCATCAAATGCTTCTTGAACTTGGGAGTTTATAATGTAATAATAATTTTATAAAGAATAAAAATAAAAGCATCCAATTTCTTATAAATTTATCTTAAGCTAACAAAGAAATTTATATACTAAAACCTCAACTTCTTTTCTCTTACTTCTAATAACCATTTCATATAGCTCTCGTTATGATTCTATACCTTCCAAATTATTGCTCTAATATTTCCCTTTAACACCCAATGATTTGATGAAAGGATTGACAATCTAATCCTATAATTTAACTCAACCATAAATATAATCAACTAGTGCTAGTATGAAATCTTGATAATAAAAGTAATTTAGTAACATTTCATTAATCTTGTCAAAGCACTTATATAATAATCTAGTATAAATTGAATACATATATCAAAAGAATTAATGGTTGGATTATAAAATAATACCTTTACTATCTTGACCCAGGGAGTCCTATTTAATCCTCTTTTGCTCTATTGGTCCCTTTCCTTTTCATGAAATAACAATATACTTATAAAATGAGCCTAACTAGCTTAATAGGTTTCTGTTATCTACCCATCATAAATATCAATATCCAATCAAAATTTTAAATTTCAAGTCAATTTAATACAAAATAATTGGAAAAGAATAAATAAAGTACTAGTAAGATATGCTTTCTTAAGGTTAATAGAGTGTACATAGATTCATAATTACTACTTACATTTGCATAACTCACTTCCAAAGAATTTTCAAAGAGGTCAAATAAAACTTACCATAAGAGTTTCACTTGCACTTAACTTACGCATTTCATTAGAGGACCTATAGAAATTTAGAGCTTACAAGAATTAGATAAAATAATAAATTATATTTTTAATTTATCAAAATATGTGATGCATGAATATAATATTCATGTATCGATGTCAACTTATAACTCCATATCCATTTATAATTCTCTTTAACCTTCAACACTTATATATGTCAATTGGTGATATATTAAAAATAGAATATAACAAAATAACCTCCCATGCCCACATATAGAAAGTAACACTTGAATACCTCTCAAATGTACATAAGGAAGATGCATATATAACAAAATAGGTTGGGACCTTATTACATTTCAGAGAGTGTGCTTTTCAATTTTTAGTGTCAAAACTTCTCCAATGTCATGCATGAATCAATAAAATTGCCTATAGTAATTTAGATTGTATGTGTAAAGGCATAGCCACTAAACATTTTCCAATCCACTTATAATTTTAGAGGGATATTTAGAACAAAATTTCAAGCCTTTTATAAAATGTTATGTAAAATAAAAAGTCTTATTTGCATGATACACATGAAAATTATTATAGAGAAAACCAACCATTATAAATTCAACTTCTTATAGTTAAAATGTTCAAAATAAAGCACACAACAACATAATAAAACTTACATGGTGAAAACATCAAAAAAATTAAGAAAAATATATTTTTAGTCATATATTATTATGAAACTACTAGAACTTAAATAAGAGTTAGAGTTCAAAAGTCTACCTCAAGCTCTATAAAATCCCTAATTGGTCTGACGTATGAAACCCAAGAAGAGAGTTTTAAAAGGTTTGATGCATTTTTATGTTAAGAGAAACTAGGCTTGAAGCTATGTATACGTGATGAAAATTGTGATGGGAAAGATGAGAGATTTGGGTGATAAGAGAAGATTAAGGACTCGCAAATTCACTAGGTGATCAGCTACAAAACTTCATCATAGACTAGAGCAACCACTAATTCTTTCACTATAAACTTGCACAAGAAAAATAAATTTTATTTTAATTAATAAAAATGTATAAAGTAAGGACCTATTTATAAGCCTTTTTCAAGCCCAAATAGCTTTGAATGTCATAGGACCAAATAAAATACTATTACATAGATTGATGATTTATCTTAATAACACAAAATAAAAAAAAAAGATTTAAAAATAAAATAAATTAGATTAGCCAAATAAGGTAAGTAGATCGGCCTTAAAATTAATTAGCTTATGAAAAGTTTACTTCCATGCCTGGTATAGTCCACCTAACCACTAAGTGACTTTAAATTAAGGTTTTAAATATTATCTCATGACTTTAAAAAAATTATGGGTCATTCATTAGCTTGTATAGAGAGTTATGTAGTATAAATGATGCAAAATGTGATGTTGAGCTTTTATTTATGACCATATATTTGGCCTTTATTTTGGTATAGATTCAACTTTATTAGTCCTAAAATAAATTTAGTATGTGGAGTTAAAGCTTATGATCAACATCTCTGGAAGAAGGGGAAGTGAAAGGAGGAATCTCCAACCCAATCTGAGTGAGGAATTAGAGGGATTACATCTTAGTTGTGCTTCGAGGTGAAATAAGAGAGCACCATCTCCGTTAGAGGGAGGAGTTAAAAAAGACATCTCAGCCTTGCAGAGAGGTGTAAGGAGGGAGATTATTTTGAGTATGTAAAGGTCATTCTTTACTTGGTAAGGGAGAAGGGCTTCTCTATTGAGCTGTGGGTTAAAGGATAGTCACTTTTAATGTAATACCCAAATAGGAGGAACTTAAGGGAGTGGACGTTGGTTAATTTTGACCAAACCACTATAAATCTGATTTGTATACTCTTTACTTTCTTGGAAGTTATTTTTTCCACTTTAGTTTACTACAGGTTATCTTCGTGAATGATTTATTGAGCTTACTTTTGGCTATCTCGGTGAAAGCTTTTTTAGGTCTTAAACTGCTAGTTGATTTTTTTTAAATAAAAAAATATTATTTTCTTGAAGTAAAAAAAAAAATCTTATTTACTTTTTTTTTGTTTGAATTTTTTTTATTTACTTTAATGCTTTTGTATTTATCTTTTTTTATCTCCCCCTCCCTCCCTCTTGGTAAGCCATAAGCACTTTTATGTGGTATTAGAGTGGGGTTCTCACTTTTTGGTTTATACACCTTAAGTTGATTCACATGACACAATTTGGTAATCAAAACATTTTCTGTGCTTTAGAATATGAAATTTACATGCGTATTTCAACATGTACTAATGGTAAAGATATTTGGGATAGACTTTGGATAACATTTGAAGGAGTCTGTGAACTAAAACAATCACGCATGAATCTATTATTGCCTTTATAACTTTTTAACATGCAACCTAGTGAATCAATTTCTAACATTTATATTAGGTTTACAAAAATCATTACATCATTATATACTTTGGGTAGAGAAATTCCTTACTCTAAAAAATTTGATAAAATCTTGTGTTGTTTACCTGAATATTGGGAAGCCAAATTTACTACAATTTTTTAGTCAAAAGATTTAAATTCTTACTTTATTGATAATTTAGTTGGCTTTTTTATTACCTATGAGCAAAAGATGAGTTAAAGACATACAAATATCGGTTAGTGGATAAAAGGAAGAGGTAATAGCACTTAAAGCTGATGATATGGATAGCAGCAGGTTTACTTGTGATATAAATGAAGACATTTCACTAATAACCAGATAATTCAAACAGTTACTGAAAAATAAGCAAAAAGAGTAATTTTGACAAACAACATGGTAAGAACACAAAATCAAAATAGTTTTTTAATTGACATTTTTTACTATGAATGTAAAAAGCCAGGTCATATCGGTCTAAATGCCCAATTATGGAGAACAATTGCATGATGCTTACAAAATTTAAAAAAAAAGCAGCATTCACATCTTAAAAGTGAATTTTCTATCTTGAAAGAAGAATATAACAATATTATTTATAATTATACAAATTTAAAAACAATTTTTGTTTCATTTGAAGGAGAGCATGAGTTCTTAATTAAAGAGTATATCACATTAAAATAAAAACATGAATTTTTAAATAAGGAGCATCTTGAGTTAGAGGAAGTATTTGTAGAATTAGAGAGAGATGCATTACAATTTCAAGAAGACAAAAATGCATTAAAGTTCAAGTAGGAGAATTTAATGTGCAAATGAAATCTTAATAAAAATGATCATAGAACTTAAAGAAAATAAATCTGGGCATACACACATTGAAATACCACACATTAGAACACAAAATGCACCATCCTCCTCTAAATGGAGACATGACCCATTATATAGATTAGTGTATCCATTTCAATGGAAAAAGTGTTAATCTTGTCCAATATATTGGTACATTGCACACATTCATACACACAAAATTTATGGGGTTAACTCCAGCCGTTAGAGAGAGAAACTTTTGAATTTTCAAATTTTCCATTTTTCCCATTTTCCGTTCCTGCTTCTCAGGGACGAAGGAGGACGATGGCTGCGGACTGCCACCGGAAAGGTCCTGAGAAGGAGATGGATTCTAAAGATCAACGAAAGTTGAAGTCGTCGACGTCAAATTCTCCGTCGATGGTGGTTAATTCCAATTTTAATGGTACAGGTGATGGCTTAACAAATTTGAATTCCTTTCAACGAATTAAAAATCCTCTAATTAAGCGTCAAGGACCTTTGGTGATTAAGGAGGTATCTGAAATTTCTCCAAAGATTAGTCATCATGTGGAAGGCAAAGGTAAGGCTATAGAAGAAGTTTTTAATTCAGTTACTCCTAACAGTTTAAAATCTACAGCTTTTCCTTCTGATAACGCTGCATCAACTTCTGGTATGAAAATATTTGTTAATCATTTCAGGAATTTGAATGCAATCCCTGGACTCTGTTGCAGTGCGATAAATGAGAATTCTCAGAATTTGTTTGACAAGAATTTTCATTCATAACCTGAAAAGATGAATGATACGATTGTAGATAAGCTGCCTGATGGAATGCCAAATAGTTCATTTGGCTTGGGTAATGTGAATCCTTGGAGTAATAAACCTTACATTAAGCTGGATTTCAATGAAGAAGAAGTTGTTTACTCGGAAGATGGTATTGCAGTAAGGTTACATGAAGAAATTGAGAAGAGGAATTCATAAAAATTAGCCAATTCATTGGTTATTAAAGTATTTGGGAAAGATATACCTTCTCACTTGGTGGCATGGGAGATAAGGAAGCAGTGGACTCAATTCGATAAATTCCACTTTACTACATTGGGAGGTGGATGGTTCTTATGTTCTTTCTCATCGGAAGAAATGGTGGAAGCAATCCATTCAGGTGGCCCATGGTTTGTAAATGGACATATAATAGGTATGGAGAAGTGGACTCCTGATTTTAATACAACATCTATTAAAGGCCTATCATCTCCAATTTGGATAAGAATGCCACATTTACCATTGCAATGTTGGGATGAGAAGAATGTTGCTTGCATTGCTTCAAGAATTGGCAAACCACTAATGTTGGATGGTAATATGTTCCATTAGGGAAGGAGAGAATTTGCAAGAGTTTGTGTGAGAATCAAACTTGATCGTCCTCTTCCAACAGGAGTTTGGGTGGATAGCATGGCTGGAAGGTTCTTCCAAAAGGTGGAATATGAGAAGGTATCAAACTTTTGCTTTGGTTGTGGAAAAAATTGGACATGTGATTAAAGAATGTGAGCTTAAAGTTAATAATCCTAAAGAGGTACAACATGTTGAGGAGATTGGTAGAGATAAAGTTGTGGGAAGAAAAAAAGAAGGTCCAATTGAACATTCTTATGGTCCATGAATTTTGGTAAACAATAAGAGAAGATGAACAATAAAATCAGGAATAAGGAGCTCAAAACAAATACACTCAGATATGTTAAAAAATTTGTAATTCCTGGATCTATTGGGGTTATTAATCAGAAGGTGGTAGAGAATGGCTCCAGTGGAAGTTTGGCTCAAGAAGGAATTCTAAACTTCAGTATTGAGGAGGAAAATTTAGAAGAAGGAGAATTCAGGCCAGTTCAAACATCTAATCTTGCTTAGGATAATCAATTGGCTGTGGAAGGGGAATCCATTCCAGAACAAACTTCTATTCTGGCTAATGGTAATCATTTGGATATGGAAGAGCCTTTTACTTCTTACAACCCAGTGGAGAAGGGTTGCATGTGAACTCAAGTAAATCCTAAGGGATTACTTGCAAACTCAGGTATTCCCTATCATGATTCAGCAGGTCTATTAACAAAAATTTTGAACGGATTCCAGATGTTAATATGAAATTGAATAAGGAAGGTCAGATCAAGAGAGAGAGAGTGAGATAGAGAGAGATAGAGAGAGAGAGGGGGAGAGATAATAAGTTTTCTATCCTCCAAACTCTTACTGAAGATGGGAATGAAGATGTTAGTATAACAGATACTTTGATGAAAACTGAAGAAGGGAAACAATCTACAGAATGTGGTTCTGTGACTTACAAGAATATAGATGTCAACTTCGTTAAGGAAAAAGGTAATGATCTGATTGAAGATCTGCCTAAGTTCAAATTGGAAAAGGATTTAAGATCCTTAGGACCCATTAAAAATAAGACCCGTGGAAGACTTGGAGAAGGAGGAAACAAGAAGAAGGTTTGGGGCTACTCCCAAAATTTTTTTTTAATGGATTCATAGCCTTTTGGAATTATAGAGGGGAAAAGAAGAAGGATGCCGCTCTATATATGAAGGAGTTCATAAAGGACTATAAGGTATTATTTGTGGGTTTAGTGGAGACTAAAATCAGCTCTTTTGATAGAAATGAGTTTGATAGGATCATGGGTCCTAATTGGGATTTCTTTATTCAGCCTTCGGAGGGATTATCTGGTGGAATTATGATTCTTTCGAGAACAGACATTGCTTCATTCTTAATGTTAAAGACTACAAATCAATGTGTTATTGGAGATCTTAATGTCTTTAAGAAAGGTTGTTGGATGATTACAATAGTTTATGGGAACAAGGAGGTTCACAAGTGGAGATTGTTATGGGATTGCATCCAAGAACAATCACAAAGGAAAATTCTAGCTATAATTGGAGGAGACTTTAATTGTATTCTTTCACAAGAGGAAAAGAGAGGAGGTAAGAAATTTGTCTTCTCTCAAGGTTCCTTAGAAATGCTTAAGTTTATGAATGATAATGACTATCATGATATTGGGATGGTCGGTCCAAGATATACTTGGTGCAATAATAAAGTTGGAAGTGGAAGAATTCTAGAATGTTTGGATAGTTGCTTGTTGAACCCAATGGCTATTAAAAAAATCCAAATTGCAATGGTAAGACACTTAGCTAGATTGGCTTCTGACCACTACCCCATTGTGCTGAAATTATTTGATGAAAATAGAAACTTTGTAAGATCTATTAAATTTGAAGATGTCTGGTTATCCTTCAAGACAACAGAACACATTGTTTCAAAAATTTCGAACAAGAATTTTGTTGGGGATGACATGGAAATCCTAAACAAGAAATGTAAGAGAGTATTAAAGGATTTGTTACATTGGAGCAAAAATAAGCTTAAAGACTTTTCTTGTGAAAAATCTAGATTAAAAATAGAAATCCTATTACTCCAAGAAGAAGAAGCTTCCAATGGTTGGCTGGATGATGAGAAGTTATGGTTACTTAGATCTAAAGTAAAAGAACTCAATGTTATTCTCAATTACTTGAACACTTGGTGGAAGCAAAGAGCAAAAGTGAAGTGGATTGTTGAAGGCGATTCAAATACCAAATTCTTTCATTCATTTGCCAATGCTAGAAGAAATGCCAATTGGATCTCTCAAGTTAAAAATCTGGAAGGAGAAATCACCAAAGATTCTAGGGAAGTGGAAGAAGTTTTTTATAAATTCTTTTAAGAGAAATGGAAGGAAATAAAATGCAATTTAGATAACTGGCCGAATCCATGGAAAGTTTTGAATGATGAAGAAAAAACTTGGTTGAGAAAGGAGCTTACAACAAATGAAGTTAAGGAGGATGTTATGAAGCTAGGGAGTAATAAAGCTCCAGGATGTGATGGATTGACTCACTCTTTCTTCAAAAACTTTTTGGAAATAATTGGTAGTGATGTATGTAAAGCAGTGAGCTTTTTTTTCTCTACAGGTAAAATGAGTAAAGAATGGAAGGATACTTTGATTGTGCTCATTCCAAAGTCCATTAATCCATTAACTCCTGCTTATTATCATCCAATCAGCTTGTGTAACTCAATTTATAAGATTGTGTCTAATTTAATCTTAAATAGATTGGTGTTAGTGATTCCCAAAATCATTTCTGAAGAGCAAGTGGCATTTGTTAAGAATAGATCTATTTCAAATCATCTATTATTAGCTGAAGAGGTTTTCCATAAACTGAGGTTTTCAAAAGCTTACAATGGATATTTGGCTATCAAATTGGATATGGAACAAGAACACAATAGTATGTGTTGGTTAACCTTGAAGAAGATGATGAAGGATTTAGGATTCCCAGACAGATTTATAGAACTGATTATGGATTGTGTTTCATTTCCCAGATTTTTTTTTATTAATCAATGGGGCAAGGTCTAAATGGATTGAGGGAAAATGTGGGTTTCGTCAAGGATGCCCACTCTCTCCATTCTTATTTCTAATTTGCTCTCAGTTATTATCTAATGTTTTCTACTGCAGGGGAAACAAATTGGGAATCAGTATTTGCTCCAATGCATCAAAAATTTCACATCTCTTATACGCAGATGATGTATTATTGTTCTTTGATGCTAGATTGAACAATTTGAAGAAGATTAAAAGCATTATCACACTATACAGTAGCTGTACGGTCCAGAATGTTAACAAGCATAAATCATTTGTGATCTTTGGTACTTCGGTGTTAAAGAGGAAAAAGAAACAGATTTCTAAATTGCTGGATTTCAAACCGGTAGAAGAATTGGATTATCTGGGAATTAAAATTGCTTTGAGATGTTTGAAGAAGAGTGATTTCCAATTGCTGTTGCATAAAACTATGAAGAGAATGAATGAATGGGGAAACAGACATATGTCACTTGCCGACAGATTATGTTTGGTAAAATCTGTCATTCTTACACTACCAGTTTTTTTGATTTCTAATTCTCTTGTTCCTAAGAAAATTCTATATGAATTAGAGAAACTTAGTATAGATTTTATTTGGAATAAAATGGATAGAAGCAAAGGTTTACATTATGTTGCATGGGAGTTGTTATGTACACCAAAACATTGTGGTGGATGGGGTCTTCAATCAATTACTTCGAGAATTGGATATCTTAGAGCAAAGTTTGCTTGGAATCGCATTAAGAAACCAAGTAACTTGTTAAATAAAAACATGCTGCAAAAAATATGGTGATTTGTGGTGGAGTAAGGATGAGTATAAAGGAGGATCTAATGCTTGGAAAATCATCATAAGTGGATGGAAGACTCTTAAAAAAATTATTAGATGGAAAGTTGTTAATGGATCCAATATAAATGTTTTACATGATACATGGATTCTTGACAAAAGTCTTCTTAAATGGCCGACTTCTGTAGGATGCCTTGATGAGGACATAACCTCTCTAGATTTTTTCAAAGAAGAGGAAAAGTGGAATTTTGATATTCTAAAACAGTTTTTTGGAATAGAGCTCCAGAATATCATTCGAGAGGTGTAGATATTCAACAATGCAACGATAGATCAAATGGAATTGAAAAAGAAGTTTTATGGTAAAACTATCTCTGCCCTGCTAAATGAAGATTATTATAGAGATTATGCTTCAAATGTACAGGTTTCATGGATTCATAAATTAAAAATCAATGCTTGGATAGAGCTCTTTCTTTGGAGATTAAGCATTGATGCTATTCCAACAGAATTTTTTCTTTTTAAAAGAAAATTATATGTTAATTGTATGTGTCCTATGGGATGTGGTATGATTGAAAATTTGGATCATATCACATGTAAATGTTCAAAATTGTTGGAGGTTTTCATTTACAAGACTGGGGGTTCATTATTCAAGTTTTTATTAATTGGAATGATTTCAACAAAGGAATTAGAAGCTTAATAAATCATGATATCATGACTTCAAGAATCTATGTTTTAACTGTTTGGATGGTTTGGAACAATAGATGCAAAGTTAAGCATGGAAAAACTGGAAGTAGTAAGTTGTTGATTGCTTCCTCTGTTTTGAGCTTTATTAGCTCAGTAAAACAAGATGTTTTCCATTCAGACACTGGGGTGCTTATCGGTCCAAAGGACTGCTTTCACATTATTGGCATCCTGCTCCACCTAAGTGGATTAAAATAAATCTTGATGCGGCTACTAAAGACAACTATATGGCTGGGTTCAATGGGGTGGTAAGACATGACAAAGGCAGATTTATCTTTGCTTTTGGAAGAAAAAAGCCGCATTGGGATAGTGCACAAATGGAGCTCTTGGCATTCAAAGCTTTAGAAGGAATCTATCATGAATGGACAAAAGATATAAAAGGTATTATTTTGGAAGGTGACAACAATAATGTTCTCCAACATCTTCAACAATTGTACAGCAAACCAAAGATTAGAGAGAACTCATTGGGAGATGAAGGTATATCATTCTTTAGTAATTTCAATAATGTCATCTTTAATTGTGTTAATCGTCAATATAATAAGTTAGCGAATTATTGTGCTAACTTAGCTTTATTTTTTTATTTTGATTGGGACTTGTTTCTTGAGGATAACCTTCCATCTTCCTTTGTTAAAATATTACAGGAAGAGAGTGAAAGGTGGTTGAATCCTCCTTAGCTTGTTTCTTGTCTTTTTATGCCTTTTTAATTTTATTGCTACTTAGCATTTCTCAAAAAAAAAAAAAAAAAATACACAAAAAATTTATCGTAGTACACATATGGTATGAAGGCCCAAAATAATATTAACACAACTTAACATACATTCATTCTAATATAAAAGGGGACACAAACCCACTCGGGTTCTCAAATTTAACCATTGAACGATGTTGTAGGAGTGCCTTACAAGAGGTTTAGTGAGAGCATGGGGTACTAAAATAACATATGTTCACTTTCAAGGGTTAATTACATGATACAACTAGTGTTTGTAATTTTATGTTTTTTTTTGGCTTATATGTTTGTATTTATATCATTTTGTTGCATGTTTATGTGTTTTAGTGTTGTGTTTGCATAAATGTGTGTTTTGTAGTTTGTTTTTTTGACTAATGTTGATTTTGATTTATTCCCTATTTTGTTATGTTTTGATTAGTTGTGTTAATTTTTTTTGTGTGCACCTGTACTTATGAAATTGTCCCTAATCATTATACACACCATTAAAATTCATGCCAAATCATATTATACAATCACCATCATATTGTATGATACATGTTGATTAACATAAAATCAACCTTTTATTCAAGTTTATCGCTTAGACTAAATTAATTTTTGAGGTTCATACTATACAAATACTTTTGTACTATATGAAATGATGTGGCAATAACTATTGGATATAATTCAATTTGTTAGTTTGATCCGTAATTATATATAGTATTGTTTGAATATATGTTCATACTAGATGATCCATTCAATCAATGATCATACAATTAAACCTTGGGATGAATGAAAGATGAAGATTGTACTATACAATCCATGATCGTACTAGATGATTTGACCAAGTCTTGATACATATAAGACATGATGATTTGGATTCTTCTATTCATACTATTTGATATTGATTATATTGTATGATCTTATTGATTCTTTAAATAGAATATAAAAATTTTATTTTAAACACACCCCTCTCAACTCTAAACCTTTCTTGCCTTGAGTCCTTGTCCTTAGCATTCCTGTTGTCTGGAAAGAGAGCCTGACTTCTCTTAGGGAATTCCTCTCGATCCGAGGTTGAAGAGAGATTCCAATCAATCGATGATGAATTTCTATATTACCAATATAGAGTAGCTCAAGTCACTCCTTTGAGGATCCTAAATCAAGAGATCATTCAACATTAAGTACTATATCTATTTGTTGGTACAAATGTCCAATTTATCCTTACCCTTGCATTTCCTTTCTACTCCAACATTTGTTGGTTAATCTATGATTCAATATACCTAATTGTACTAGAGGACTATGTATTGTACAGAATGTTCTTCGATATAATTAAACTAATTATATTGAATAATATGTGGATTGAATTATATGATTAGAGGCTAAAATTTAAAATTAATATTTTTAAAGAGCCAACTTTATAAACTTGTCATAGGGCTTGAGGGTAGGAGAGGTTGAGTAGATAACGACATTTTCTTGTTGAGAGAGAGAGCTTTGGAGGGTGTCCACTTCATAATGGAGAGAGATGATGTTAGATTGAGAGAGGGAATTTTCCTTAGGGGAGTCCAGGGTGTGAGGAGACTCACATTGTTGCTTCAGCCAGCCTACTTATTGGGTCATCCTATTATGTTTTGTGGAGCTCTTAGACAATATATATATATTCAATTCACCCCCCTCTTGGTTAGCCTAGGGACTAACACTTTAGGGTTTAACAACCCCCTTGAACTTTCAAGTGATATTAGAGTGAGATTCAAAAATAGAGTTTTAGAAAACTTTCAGAAAAATAATAAATGGCTAACTTTGGAAATCATAACATTGTGGAAGGCTATTCAATTACATGACCACCTTTATTTGAAAATATTTCTTTTGATTTTTTAAAAAATTGCAAGTCTATTTTTTGTAATTAATTGATTATCAAATGTGGCATATGATTAAAATTGGTTATTTATACCATCACGTATTGTAGATGGTGTCAAAACTAATATTCCTTTTGCTGAATGGAGTAGAGTAGAATAAATCAATACTCAGTTGAATGCTAAATCTTTAAATTATTTTTCTATGCTTTGGATTTTTAAGATTATATGTTGGTGTCCCAAGGCTAACTAAGAAGGTGGGTGAATTAGTAATTTTAAAAAATCTCTTGAGTTTCTAATAGAAAATTGTTTTAATGACTTTCCAACTTTGATTATCTTTTGAAATGAGCTTTTCAACAACAATAACAAAATTGCAAAAAATAAAAATGTAGAAAATTAAATAACACGAAGATTTATAGTAGTTCGATCAAACACGACCAATATCCACTTCCTGAAGACTCCTTCTCCAGGCATTGCACTATTATCAAAAGTGACTCTCCTTTAGCACCCACATCAAGGTGGAGAAGCCTTTAAAAATTCCCTCTCTTCCTCATATCATTGGTGCAGCATAGTACAGTCGTCCTTTCACACTCTCCAAGTGTCAGTAGAGTACCATCATCCTTTCACATTCTCCAAGTGTCAGCAGAGCACCGTTATCTATTTGCACTCTCTAAGTGTTGACAGAGTACCATCGTCCTACTTCAAAGACCTTCTCTAGAGTAACTAGACAGAAGAAAAGAAGAGTTGTAACCAAATACACAAAGAGATCCTTACCTTTGAGTAACCTTGTAAACCCTTCACACTTCTCTTACAATAAATCTCTCTCAAACACTCTCCCGAATACACTCTTTCACTTGCTCTTAAAAATTCATGAAGAAGAACATTTTTCATGTTAGTTTTAAAGGACCTTTTATATAAAACACACGGAAAACCATCCAGAAAACATAAATTTTCCTTTTTGAGCATGTATGATCATAAATTCGTACGTATGAACATTTTAAAAAATGTTTCATACGAACATTTTGTGAATCTGTACGAAATAACTTCATACACAATAATCGTCTAGTATAAACCAAGTTCATACTGTATGAACATTTAGAAAATTTTTAACCTTCATCCGGATGAAGAGGGACCCCACATTTTTGTACTATAGACGGCATCGTACAGTACAATCCATTCAAAAAAATTTTAAGTTCATCGGGATAAAAAGGGACCTGTCTAATTCATACTTTGAATGAACTTCGTACGAAGATGACATTGCATAGTACATTGCAAAGAATAAACATGTTAATATAGGGAAATTCCATGAAGAGCACACCAAAATATATATATTTTTTATTTTTAAAACATATAAAACTCAAATAAAAAAAATAAAACATAAAAAATAAAAACCAAAAACAGAAACTAAACACAAAACATAAAATAACACAAAACATAAAACAATATTTCTCCCCCTTTTGACAACAACAAAATGGGAAAAAGAACATTGAAATGAAAGATGTCAAATGAGAAATCATAATATTTGATCTTGAAAGAGATTGAAATATAATTGTAATAATAAAGTTAATTACATAAGATGAAAAAGAAAGATTCAAAAGTTTAAATTAAGGAATAACTTAGATAAGAAATATTTACCAAGGTCATGAAGCATTCTCGGCAATTGGATAAAGTGGATTACTGTAAAAGTGACAAAATAAAGATTAGTTAATTTCATTTTTTAATATAAAATATAATTGAAAATTAGATTGATTTGAATTAAAGATTAAAAGATAGAGGAAAGAACATATTCAAGTGACGATATTTTGCATCTTTTCAAATATTTATGACACAGTTTGTGCATCTTTTTCTATTGGGGCTAATTTTGTGTCTCTTTTCATTTTGCAAACCATTGCACATTCTTTCATTTTTTGTACACACTGTACATTTCTTTTTGATATAACCCCTTTTTTATTTGGTCTTTCCAAAATCAATCATTTAAAAAATCAAATTTCTCTAATTACAAAAATAATTATATTGAAAAAAGAAATAAAAATAATAAGATATCAAAATTGTAATAATCATATTTAAATTATATTTTTCTAAAAAGAATATGAGATTGATATCCTTAACTTGATCAAGTTATAAGTTAACTTAAATTTTTTTAAAAAATAGATTTTATAATGAAATTAATTTTGTAATACAGGTTAATTTATAACACTTTTTAGATCAATTAAAACAAGCTTTTCATATAGGTAAACTCATATTTCAAGAAAAAAGCAACTAAACAAAACATGATGATTTTATTAATATCAAAAGGATCAAATACATTAAAGCTATTGATATCAATAAACATAACTTCTAAACAACATAACATCAACACAAAACTAAACACATAAATAAGTATTACAGAAGAAAATAAACAAAAACATCATTACATCATCAAGAAAGGACTCGCAAAAGCAACTAGAAAGAAATACAACTAAAACATTAAAGGATCCTGGTATGGAGGAAGAGGCTGGTTGAAAACTATAAAATAGCTATTCATCATAGCTATATTCATGTTCACTTAGTCAAACTGACCCCAGATCCACCCTATATCATGTTGGTAATATGCATCTAGCTGATTTAAATGAATTTGAATTTGATTAAATTGTTAATCAAAATAACTCTCCATTCGATCAAATCGCTGGACCATCTCCTGAAAGTAGTTATGATCCCTAAGCAAGTGCAAAAATAACTTAGCTCAATTAGTCATGATGATTTGGGAGAGTCTAGATGATTAAAATGTTCCTTTGTTTAGATCATTCAAGATGATAGTATATCATCTTGTATGATTAGTTCAATTTATCAAATATCATCTAGACCATCACTTTTAATGGATGTCTAAATGATGTAAAAGTAAATTGATCGTTCGAGCCGATTAGTACAAAATGTCACATATCATCCAGAACATCACCCTAGATGGATGTCTGGATGATGAAAAAATAATTTGATTGTCCAGGCCGATCTCACGATCATCTAGGATGATTAGTGCAAAACATCACATATTATCCAAAACATCGCCCTGGATGGAGCTAGGCCAATTAAAGATCATCTAGGAAGAACTAAGGTTCATTAACTGATCATTCCAGACTATCCTGCGATCATCCAGAATGATATGATCGAGTAATTAAACCTTAATTGATTTCCTTAATTGCCAAAATAATTTATGCATAATTATAGTGCATCATCCAAGATGATATCTTAGATGATGTCCAAAAATAAAACATGCCTAAAATGATTTGGTGGCTGATTCTTTCTAATTTAATCCTATCGCCCCATATGATGATAATATCATCCAGGACAATTCGATTAGTTACGGCTGCCATAATTAGGATGTCATAATTAGGGTTTCTATTTTTAAATGATCATCCAAAATGATTTGGGATCGTCCATAATGATATGATCGAAAATAGAAAACATTAAAACAGTCAAAATTTTCCCCCCAAGTATGTGTGTGTAAGGTTACATAGCATCAGGACCCACATTATTATAACTGACTCAAGAAAGGTAAAAGACACTTGACGTACATTATAAGCTGACTCAGTCCTAATCTTCCCAATCTTGAGCTAGTTTGATTTACAATTTGATCTTGTGGACCTGAAATATTAGTAGGCAAGACAGTCATAGAAAAATAGAAATGCTAGCTATCATCAAAATTATATTCTTTGAAATCAGATTCAGAATAATATCACCTTTTTTATGATGGAAAATAATCAAAATTAAATAAAAAATAAATAGAAGTAAAATAGTACGATGAAATAACTCAACCACTATCCACTACTCCCCCTTTTGACATCACAAAAAGGAGGAAAACTAGAAATGAAAAATAGAATAGAAGAGGAAAAAGAAGAATGAAAGCAAATTTTTTTTATCAAAGCATGAATATAATTAAGTCTTCATGTGATTGAATTAAAAAAATTATAAGAACAATAAGTTAGCATCGTCAAAATTCGAAAAATGATAAAATAGCCAATCCTGTTAGCCCTTGGTCGAACTTCTCTTATGGCAGAATCGTCTTTTGAAAATAAAAGACCTAATTCAGAAAAAACTAATTGGATAAGAAAAAGAGATCCATTCAAAACTTAGTTTTAGAAAAATATCTTATAGAATAATATACCAAAGTAATTTGTCACAATCATGAAATATGAAATCAAGCCTTTGAAAATATCAAGTGACACATGAATTTTTCTAAGATTTAAGGGTTTGAAAGAGAAGGAAACTTGCCTTTTGTGGTCTCATTTTAAGCTTCTTATCAATTTATTGGTACACTTTACATATCTTTTGATTTTTGATACACTTTGTGTTAATTTCAATTTTTTTTTGCGGTCATTACACATCTTCAATTTTTCTTCTTTTTGGGGCTCATTTTATGCCCTTGTCATTTTTTGCAAGCTAGATACCTTTTCAAAAATCTTAAATACTCTCAATTGTGAGCATATCTTTCATATATTAGAGAATAAAATCTCACTCTCTAATATAAGGAATAATAAATCACAATATAGAATCAAATCATATGATAAATGCAATGACAAAATTATGAAAAAATTGAAAGAAATATAAAGATTTTGAATATTATATATATATATAAGATATATTACTATAACAAGATAAAAAATATCTCAATCGCAAAGTCTAGTTGTTAATTTGAGATAAAGTTTTATTTAGAAAAGAAAATTACACCGCTAAAAGAGGTTATAGGGAGGGAAATAATCAATAGTATTTCTCCCTTTAACTGATTTAGGGATGTTAGACATTGACTACAAATTTTCAAAAATAAAAATAATGTATAAAGTATCATTTTAGTAGTGATCACAAAGAAAAGAAGAAAAACTAAAATAACAAAAATAAAATACGTAATAATAAAAGCAAGTAAAAAGTGAAACAAACAAATCTAAAATAAACAAAAGAGTAGAAAAACAACAACAAGCAACAAAATGAAAAATTTAGAATTCAATAAACATTAAGCTCATGTATTTAGGTCAATCACATCCAATTTAGTCTTTAAGATGCTGAAAGTGTCAAAAGCCAGTGGTTTAGTAAAGATGTCAGCTAGTTGATTCTCAGTTGTCATATGGTGTAACTAATTGTCTCATTTGATCATGTGGTCTCTAATAAAGTGATACCTTATGTCAATATGTTTGGTTTTTAAATATTGGATAGGATTCTTAGAGAAACAGATGGAACTAGTTTTGTTTCAAAGGATTGAAATTATGCATATAGGTAATCCTAAATGTAGAATTTTTTACTTCAACCAAAGGACTTGGGCCACATAACTCCCTAAGATAATGTACTCAACTCCAATAGTAAAAAGTAAAATAGAGTTTTGTTTTCTAATAGATCAGGAGACTAAATAATGTCCTACGAATTGGAAAGTCCTATAAGTGCTCTTTCTATGCACCATACATCCTGCAAAATCAGAATCAGAATATCCAATAATCATAAAAGAAGTGTTATGCCTACGATACCAGATTACTAAGTTTTGGGTCCCCAAAAGATATCGAAGAATTCTCTTAACAATAGTCAGGTGGGATTCTTTAGGATCAGCTTTAAATCTAGCATAGAGATAAACACTAAATATTATATCTGGTTGGTTAGCAGTCAGGTAAAGTAAAGATCCAATCAACTCTCTATACTTTTTTTGATCAACATATTTTCCATTTGAGTCCTTATCAAATTGAACAATAGAGGTCAAGGGAGTGTTTATTGACTTAGCTTTATCCATTTCATATTTCTTCAAGATGTCCTTTATGTACTGTGATTGATTTAGAAAGGTTCCATCATTCAATTATCGTATGCTAATCTCAAAAAGTAGGATAACTCTTCCATCATACTCATCTAAGACTCCTTATTCATTATTTTAGAAAATCATTACATAGCTTTTTATCAAAAGAACCAAAAAGTAATATATCATTAACATAGATCTGAATAATGATTAACTCATCTCCTATTTTTCTTAAAAAAAGGGTGGTGTCTACGCTCCCCTTAACAAAATCCCTCTCTAGTAATAATGTGCTAAGCCTCACATACCAAGCTCTAGGTGCTTATTTTGATCCATATAAGGTCCTTTTTATTTGAAAATATGATTTGAAAACTGAGAACTATCAAAACCTAAGGATTGCTCTATAACACATCCTATTTTATTACCCCATTTAAAAAGCCACTCTTGACATCCATTTGGAAAAACTTAAATCCCTTATAATAGGCAAAGGCTAGTAGCAAACTAATGGCTTCCAATCTAGCTACAGGGGAAAAGGTCTCCTCAAAATCAATCCCTTCTATTTGGTTGTACCCCTTAGACACCAATCTCACCTTATTCCTAATCACCACACCAGAATCATTCATCTTATTCTTAAAGACCCATTTAATTCCAACTACACTTTATCCCTTTGGTCTTTTTAAAAGCACCCAAATATTTTCAATCAAAAGGTTCTAGGAGTTTTTAATTATACATGCGCTCACCACTTTCTTAATTATGCTGTCTCCAAACGAGACCTTGCCTCTATTCTTGGCCTCAAGTGAAATGAATTGGTTGGCATCACCAATCATCTGTCATGAGCATCTACTATCCAGGTATCACATGTTGTCACGTGGCCTTTTGAAAGTGCAAGTCTGCAAAATTATCAAACGTCAGATTTAGAAATCCAAATAGGTTTGGGTCCCTTCTTATGAAAAGAAGAAAGTGATGCATGTGTGTTATGATATAAATCATATAATTTGGGTCTCCACACCTAATATGTATTATGTTGAACAGTGTAAGTGTGTGAAATGTGCCTTAACATGCCACATAAAAAATATCTAACTCCAAGAAAATGATTTTCTAATTTACTCAGGAGGTGATGCTTCTTCTTAAAATTATGTAATGCATGTAAAGTTGGTTTATCATTTTCAAATGCTTTTAGTTTTTCCAACTTCTTTAACTTCTTTTCAAACTAATCAAGTAAAGACGTATGATTGCTATCAATTTGGAAGTGATTTTTACAATAAACTTCATGCTCTTTTTGCAAATTTAAAAACTCCAATTTCAAACAAGCATGTAATTTCTTCAGTTTCCTATATGATGCATGAATGTTTTTAGAAACTTCAAGTAGTTGATCATAGGTTAGTTCACATACATCTTCTTGGTCAAACTGACCAAGGTGATCACTGGCCATCAAGTACAAACTTCCTCAACTTCAATCTCAGAGGAGTCCGATGCAGAATTCGCCCAAAATGCCTTTTGGAACCACTTCTTATACTTCTTGAACTTAGGCTTCTCCTCACCATTCTCCTTTCTTGAGTGAGATTTAAGTGTAGGACATTCAACCTTAACATGTCCTGATTTCCTGCATTCAAAATAAATCATATCAGAATAACTTTTATAATTTTTTCTATCCTTAACTTTATTTCACTTATGATGGTGTTGTTGATTCCTCCCTAGAATTCTTTTTAATTGCAGAGTGATTGAAGCAACATCATTGCTTTCAGACCCAGAAGAATCAGTGTCTATATCATTAGCTTTCAGCACCACAGTTTTCTCCTTCTTCTTCTCACTCGTATCAAGTTGTCTTCGGTTCACTCACTCATAAGCAATGAGTGACCCAAGTAAGTTATCAATAGAATAAGTATTCAAATCCTTAGATTCAGTAATTAGAGTAATCCTAGCATCAAAAGAAGAAGACAAGCATATCAAAATTTTATTAACTCTTTCATAGTTAGTTAGCTCTCTTCCTAAGGTATGCAATGAGGTAATAATTTGAGTAAATCTAGTATACATATTAGAAATCGATTCAGTAGATTTCATACAAAAAAATTCATAGTCATGCAATAAAATATTCAACCTAGATTGCTTAACTTTGTTTATTCCCTCATAATTAATACATAATCTATCCTAAATTTCTTTACCAGTAGAACAAGTTGAAATATGCATGTAATATTCAAATTTCAAAGCACAAAAAAAAAATAGTTCAAGTATTTTGCATTCAGTTGCACTAAATCCCTATCATCAAAAGTCCATTCAGTAAAAGAAAGTTCAATTTTAATGCCAGTAAATTTATGTAATGGAGGTAAATAACCTTCCTTAACAAGCATCCACATGCGATAGTCAATCATTTATAAAAATATAGACATGCAAGTTTTTCAAAAATTAAAAGGTATATTATCAAACAAAGGTGGTCAGGTAATATAATACCCTTTCGTAGTATTATGATTACCATAGTTAGCCATTAATCGAAATTCAAAAGTTTTGAAAAACTCATTTCTATGAATTCTACTGTGATACCAGTTGAAGTGCTCTTATACCACTTGAAAGTTCATTAGGGATGTTAAGCCCTTATTAACTAGTCCCAAGGCTAACTAAGAGGGGGAGGGGGGGTGAATTAGTATTTAAAAATTTATAAAAAAAAATCACAAATACAACCAAACAATCACCTCAGAAATTAAAGTGCAAAAATTAAATACAAAAAAATAAAGAATACACCAGATTTTATAGTGGTTTGGTTAACTTGACCTACGTCTACTCTCCGAAGTCTCTCCTCCGGGTATTGCACTAAACTCAGTTTCTCTCCTCCCCCCCCCACAATAAGGCGGAGAAGCCCGTACAAAAATTCCTTTCCAACGACCCCAGTGAGATAGAGAACCCAACTCGTTTTGCTTCCTCCTGAAGCAGGCAAAGATCCCAACTCCTTTTACTTCCTCGTAAAGCAGGCAGAGAATCTTTATTAGTTGTTAAAGTAAACCTCTCTCGAACCTCCAAGGAACCAGGGATGATGACAGAAGAAGATGACTTAGATCCTTGTTTGGAGCAACCTTTGTGAAACCCCTCACAAATTCTCCCTCATAGATCCTCTCTTTATCTCCCTTGCTCTCCCTCTCCTTGAAGCTCTCTCAGGGCAAGATAGTAGCAAAAGATCACTTCTTGAGAAAATAAGAGATATTTTAAATAAGGGCTCCAAATTTGCCCTAATTTATAACTAATCATCAAATATCATCCAGGACAATCAACTGATCATCCCGTACGATCAGTTTAAATTTAGCTCAATTGGCTAAGATCATTTGGGAGAGTCTAGACGATTACAAGGTTCCTTTGTTTAGATCATCCAGGATGATAGTATATCGTATTATATGTTTAGTTCAATTCATTGAATATCATCCAGACCATCACCCTAGATTGATGTCTGGATGATGAAAAAGTAACTTGATCATTCAGGACGATCTCACTATCGTCTGGGCCGATTAGTAAAAAATGTCACATATCTTCAAGAACATCACCCTGGTTGGATGTCTAGAAGAAGTAAAATAACTTAATCGTCCAGGCCAATCTCTTGATTGTCCAAAATAATTAGTATAAAATATCACATATCAGCCAGAACATTGCCCTAGATGGAGTCAGGATGATTATGAATCATCCAGGAAGAACTAAGTTTTGTTAACTTATCATCCTAGATGATCCTGTAATTGTCCAGGATGATATGATATAGCAATCAAATATTAATTACTTTCCTTAATTACCAAACTAATTTAAGCATAATTGTAGTGCAACATCCAGGACGATGTACTAGATGATGTCCAAAATAAAGCATGCCTAAAAGAATTTGGTGGCTGATTCTTTCTTATTTGATTCTATCATCCCGTACCATGATAATATCGTCCAAAATGATTCGCTTAATTACGGCTATCTTAACTAGGATGCCCTAATTAGGGTTTCTATTTTTAACTGATCGTCTAGGTTGATTTGGGATCATCCCGGATAATATGATAAAAAATAAAAAACTCTAAAATAGTAAAAATTATTTCTCCCAAGTGTGTGTACAAGGTTACTTAGCAACAGGACCCACATTATTACAATGGAATAAAAAAAAGGTAAAAGAAACTTGACATACATTACAAGCTGACTTAGTCCTAATCTACCCAATATTGAGCTGGTTCAATTTGCAATTTGATCTTGTGGACCTGAAACGTTAGTAGGCAAGACAGCCGTAGAAAAATAGAAATGTTTGTTATCATCAAAATTATATTCCCTGAAATTAGATTCGCAGCACTCCCCCTTCTCCCTCAATATCCTTACTTGAATTCTCATTCCTCCCAAAAAGAGATTGAAAAGAGGCATCGGTGAAGTAGATTGATATTTCAGTGGGAATATCAGGATGAATAATATTGTACTTATTTTCTAAAATGTAGGTCACTAAATGTCCGAAAGCAATATTTTTCTTCCTCATATGAGAATGAAACCCAATTTCAAACAGGTTATGAATGTAATCTAAAATAAGTTGGGTCTCATCAATTGGTTGTCCAGTCATGATCAAATAGGTAATGGTGGACAAAAGAGGAGTCATATTTATACAATCACCAGCCTATGGAATGATTAAAGTTCTTAAAACATGTTGGATGATCCTAGCATTTTAATTTAAAGTATAGACTCTAGCCAAGTGACAAACTTGAGTTATACCTTTAAGAGTTTTATTTATCTCAGACCAGTCATAATCAAATTTAGAGGTTAAAGTGTGTGCTCTAGTCCCATGAGTCCTTAAATGAAGAAAGGTTCCTAGATCTTCCTTAGTGATTTCAACCTGCTATTTTTTATCAAATGATGTTATGTTACTCTCATCCTTACTAAACCTCATATTTGTTAGAAAATGGTGATAAGTTTTTTTGTCATAAGCATGAATCAGAGTCAAGCTGAGGCAAAGAGAGACATAACATAAAAGTGAATATCATCTTGAATCAAAAGTCTCAAAGGAGTGATTTTGGAGGCAATATACCTATAGAAGGAATCCTCATTTTTTCTAGATAGGAAGTTTTCATCACCGCTCCTGGATGACGATTCCTTAGTTACTCTAGAGCATTTGCTAGAACTTTCCATTCCTAGGTTATTGCCTCTTAGAAGGATTTGGAAGTGAATGAAATTGAATTCTATAACTCTCCTATTTAAAGAAAAAATGACCCATCGTACAGTACAAAAATGGATTCGTACATATGATCTTGGGATCGTATAGGACAAAAAAATTTCATATGGATGAATAATGATGTCCAAAACAAAATGACTTTTTGTAAATACACAATTTATGTGGCGTCCTTTCATACAGGCTTTTTGACCATATAATCGTATAGACAAACATGTGTTCATCTGAGATGATCAATTATTTAAGATCGTTTTAATGATGGTTAGGTTCATCCCCCATAGAAACTGATACGTGGATCATACAAACAAAATTGTAGTTCATACATATGATCAATTATAATAACAGATTCTGCCCAGATAACCATCTACATACATACAAATGAATCTATACAGATCATACGTGATGATGACAATATCATACAGTACGATCAATGTGAAAAACCAAATTTTATGCATTCAACTCCAAAATAAGGATTGACATGCTACAAATTCATACGATACAAAAATAATTTCATAAAGTACAAATAAAACACTAAGAAAATAAAATCACAAATTTTTTTCTCTAAGTTAATCAACCTTACACAAGTGACAAATGTCTAAATTGAAAAACTCTTAAAACCAAAACCAAAAATAAAAACATAAACTACTAAGAACAAAAATAACACAAAAACAAAAACAAAGACATAAAAATATGTCAAGTTTGTAGAAGATTTCATCTAAGCATTAAAATAAATCACACAAAACCTTGTTCTTAATATACTAAAAGTATCAAAGACTAGTGGTTTTATAAAAATGACTACAAGTTAATTTTCCATTGAAACATTATTCAATTTAATTTCTCCTTTGGCTATATAATCCCTAATGAAATGATGTCTTATATCTATATATTTGATTCTAGAATGTTGAATAGGATTCTTTGAAATACAAATCGAACTAGTGTTATCATAATAAATTGGGATTGTGCCAATTATAAATCTTAAATCAATCAATTGTTATTTCAACCAAAGAACTTTTTCCACACAACTTCATAAGGCAATGCACCCAGCTTCAGTAGTAGATAGAGCTACAAAATTCTATTTTCTACTAGACAAGGAAACTAAAGAATTTTCTATAAATTAACAAATTTTAGATATACTATTTTGATCAACCCTACAACCTGTAAAGTTTGAATTTGAATATCTAACAATTTCAAATAAAGAGATGTACTTAGGATACCAAATTCCTAAGTTTTGAGTTCCCAAAAGATATCTCAAAATTATTTTTACTATTATTAAATGTGATTTTTTTGGATCTGATTGAAATCTAGCACACAAACAAATACTAAATATAATATCTGGTCTGCTAGCTGTCAAATAAAGCAAAGATACAATAATTCCTCTAAATTTCTTTTGATCAATAAATTTTTCCTTTGGGTCCTTATCCAACTGAACTGAGGAACTTATTAGTGTACTTACTGGTTTAACATTATCCATTTCATACTTATTTAGGATGTCCTTAACATACTTTGACTGACAAAAAAAATGTTCCATCCTCAATTTTCTTAATACTTCCATCCTCAATTTTCTTAATGCTAAAAGCAAAAAAATAACTTAAATCCCCCATTATACTTATTTTAAATTTACTACTCATTATTTTAGAAAAATCATCACAATGATTTTTATTTATATATACAAAGATAATATCATCAATATAAATTTGAATAATGAGTATATCATCTCCTAATTTCTTCAAAAAGACAGTGATGTTCACACTTTCTTTTATAAAAGATCTCTTTAATAAAAAAGTACTTAATCTCTCATACCAAGTCCTAGGTGCATGTTTCAATCCATACAATGCCTTTTTCAATTTATACACATGGTTAGGGAATTTAGAACTATCAAAACCATGAGGTTGTTCAACATAAACATCCTCTTATATCATCCCATTCAAAAAGACATTATTAACATCCATTTGAAATAATTTGAATCCTTTAAAACTGGCAAAGATTAATAAAACCATAATTGCTTCAAGTCTTACTACAGAGGGAAAAGGTCTCCTCAAAATTAATCCCTTCAATTTGATTATACCCTTAGCCACTAATTTAGCCTTATTTTTAACAACTCCTATGTTATTCATTTTATTCTTAAATACCCACTTAGTTCCAACTACACTTTGATCTTTTGGCCTAGCAATCAATTCCCAAACACTATTCCTTACAAACTAATTCAATTTTTCTTATATGGCTAAAATCCAAAATTCATCAAAAAGTGCTTGATTTATATTTATAAGTTCTATAATTGAAATAAAGGCAGAATGATTGACTTCTTTGCTAAATCCTCTCCTAGTCCTAACACCCTCACTAGGTTCACCTAAAATCAACTCCTTAGGGTGATTTTTTTTGAAAATTTCAAATCTCTAGGCATGGGTTTTCTTGTTTCAAATTCTCATCCAAATCAATCTTCTCAATCCTTTGAGATTTATTCTCTATATCATCCTCTTCCAATCTTAGCTCTTCCAAAATGCCAGATTCATTAAATATAATATGTGTGGTCTCCTCAACTACTAAAGTTCTTTTGCTAAATACTTTATATGATTTTTTCAACACTAGAGTATCCAAGAAAAATTCCTTCATCTGATCTTAGATCAAATTTTACTAAAGGAGATTTTTTATTTTTATGAATGAACACCTTACATCCAAAAACATATAAATGTGATAAATTAGGTGTTCTCCCTTTAAGAAGATCATAGTGTGTTTTATACAATTTTGACCTTATGTTGTCCCTATTCAGAATATAATATACAGTACTAATTGGTTCAGCCCAAATATATTTAGGAAGTGAATATTTTACCAACATGGCTCTAACGGCTTCAATTAATGTTCTATTATTATTTTTTTATTACCCCATTCTTCTTAGGTCCGTAGTGTAGAAAAATTATGATCAATTTATTTTTCCTTATAAAAATCTTCAAATTTATCATTTTAAAATTCACCTCTGTGATCATTTTGAATAGTTAAAATTTTACAACCTAGTTCCCTCTAAATCTATGTTAAAAAGTCTCTAAACTCCTCAAATTATTTATTTTTTATAAAATTAAAATTTAATCCATGTGAATTTTGAGAAATCATTAACAATCACAAATCCGTATACCTTCCCTCCTATACTTACAGTGTTAATCAATCCAAAAAGATCCATATTTATAATAATACAATGTTTACTAGTTCAAAGATCCTTATTGGAATGAAATGAGTACTTCACCTATTTTCCTAATTGACATGTATCACAAAGGTGATCCTTATTAAAGTCTAATTTTGGTATACTTTAACTAATTCATTTTGGGTAATTTTCCTTTAGTTTTTCATACTAACGTGACAAAGTCTCCTATAACATAACCATTATTCATCATAAATTATCTTTAAACAAAAAGCATTATGAATTTTAATATAGTTTAAATCTAGCATTTAAACATTGTTTACCCTACTTCCATGCAATACATCATTTCCATTTAGGCTTAATATGTATCTAGTGGAAAAAAATTTAATGTTATACCCTTTATCACATAGCTAACTTATACTTAACAAATTATGCTTTAAGCCTTCTATAAGTAATACATTCTTGATAAAAAAATTATTCAAGTTTTTGATCATACATGTACCAACCACTTTCCTAGTGGTATTATCTCCAGTGTAACCTTACCTCTATTCTTGGCTTCCAGCGATATAAATTTTTTAGTGTTTCTAGTCATATTCTTTGAGAAACTGCTGTCCAGGTACTAAATACTCTCACGAGGCCTTGTATGAGAGTGATCCTACAAAACAATCAAATGTTTGACTTGGGAACCCAACCAAGTTTGGGTTCTACTTTTGGAATATTAAAACTAGATGTATGTATGATATGACTTGGTTTATACATCTTTGGTCTCCACAATAAATGAGTTTTTCTATATAAAGTATAAGTGTGTGATATATGTCTAATCATCCCACAAGTAAAGCACGTAACTCTAGGAGAAGGGTTTTTTAATATTTGATAGTAAATCTGTCTCTTCCTAGATTTTAAGATTTTTGAACTCAAAATAGGATTAGTAAAATCTTCAAGTATACGGGATATCCTACTTTTCTCAAGAGCTTTCAATGCCACTGTAAGAATGAGTTTACATCTTCTAATATAGTATTATCATATTCAAGATAGTGCTCATTATTCTTAGATTTATCCCTAAAATATTTAAATTCTTTTTCCAATTTAGTATAGGATGATTTTAGTAATTCATTTTGCTTATTCAAATCATTAAATTCACCATGTAAGCTCATGAGGTTATTATCTATCTATGCGTTATCTTTTCTAAGGGTTTCATGCTCTTTTTGTAATTCTTGCAATTCTAAGTTAAATTTGCATGCATTTTCTTAAATTTTATATATGCATTATGTATTCAATTAGAAACTTTAAATAATTCATCAAAAGTTAAATCACATACCTCTTCTTGATCTGATTGATCAAGATTATTGGCCATTAAGCATAAGTTGGTGACTTCCTCTTCCTTTTCTATTTCATATGAATTCGAAGCTGAGTCCGCCTAGAAAGCTCCCTGAAATATCTTCTTGCTCTTCTTCACATTTTCTTTCTCCTCTACTTTCTCCTTTCTAGGAGTGACATTAATATTAGGGCACTCCCATTTTATTTGTCTAGGTTTTCTACATTCATAATAAATCATATAATTAGAAACCTTAATATTTTTGTGGAACTTACCTTTATTCCACTACTGGCGTCTCTTTTGCTTCCTTTTAAGAAAACTCCTAAATTGCCTTTCCATCAAGGTAATATCATCCTCATTCTCAAGTTGTGACTGATCACTATCCGAGTCATCCACTTTTAGTGCTATATTCTTCTCCTTTCACTATTCTCCTGCATCAATCTTCCTTTGAGTCCTCTTTGCTCATAAGCAATTAGTGATCCAGGAAAATTATTAATAGAATAAATATTTATGTTCTTAGACTCTGTAGTAACAATTATTTTAGCATCATAATCTATAGGCAAATAATGAAGAATTTTATTAATGTTAAGATAGTTGCTATTTGTATGCTTTACATTTTTGCAACTTATGTAGTTTTGATGATTCCAAACATTATTGTTCAAATGTGCTGTTCTCTCCTAACAATTTTTTAGAAGAATTATATTTGCTCTTGTGTGAACTAACATTTCATAAAAAATAAACTCCAGACTACGAAGACTTCAA